>NW_023397426.1:0-30000 GCF_011125445.2 Fundulus heteroclitus | reverse complement strand
ACTCATGGAGTAGATAGATAGATGCTTAAGAAACTTGTTTATCAAATTTCTGACACAGATTCCTCAAATTAAATCAATAGCATAATGTCTGACATAAGTCAGACATTATGTGAAGTCAAGATAAATATGTCTCAAGATAAAGGTCTCCCGACAATGAAAGCTAATGGGAACCTGGCTAGCATGCTTGCTAGCACCCACGCAAGCATGGATACTGCCTGACATATTAGCAGTGATACAGGAGTTAAAATAAGACTTAAAAACCTTAGGAAAACTTAAAGTTGAAATTAACCAACTTGGATAAAAAATTTAAGTTGACCTCCACAGCTGGAAAAGATCCTTTCTGAATGAGTGTGTGAGATAGAGACACAAGTAGAGCAAGTGGACAGGTGGTGAGCAGAGGTGGTGTACAGCCTCAAATTAACAAAAACATTTACAACGTAAAGTTACTGATCTCGTAGCTAGAGCCGGAAAAAAATACGTACACATCTTCTGATTGACTGACGAAGAAAACTTGCTTCCTGAATTTAAAGACGTCTTTGAAACAAGCCACCTTTATCCCAGACCTGGACCTGAAAATACAACAAGCCTGTCAATCCCTGCCCCATAGTCAACTTCCAAAAAGTCACAACTGAGAAGATAGTCCTGAGAGGGTCCTGGTAAAAGGAAAACTCCAGCAGTGTATGAAGACTATATTTTAACCATGACTACCTGGCAGAGATAGTCAAAATGAGAAAGAGTATGCTGGGATAAACAAAAAATTTAGAAAGAAAAGACTATCCGCTTTTAGGCACCGTTCACCAAGATGAAATCCATTGGAGCACAGGAGGTGCTGTGGGACATGAAAACCTGAGGATTTCCTTTGGAAGAGCCATAGCCTGTAGAAGACAGCAACCCAATTCTTAAAGTTGGTTGCTATATAATTCAGTATAATGATTGGTAGAAAAGGATTTTCGCTATTAGACCTTTGGACTATAAAGATGGCTCTTCATTTTACCATCATAGCCACTCTTAATGTCAGACTCTCTTATTGATGGTGTTAAAGTACTGTTGTTCAAACATCTTTTTTTAGGTCTTCCCATGACTCACCTTTGGGTCACTTTTAAGGAGGAACAAGTACCTTCTCATGCCATCCCAATTTGTTCTTATTTCTTCATATGTTTGTCTGTGTTCTTCATATGTTAACTTTGGGGTGGTTCATATCTTTGCCATAACTTGGTCTTTGTTGAGTGGGATCACATAGCTTGAGAATTGCTTCCATAATGTGAATGGCATGCACAATCCAGTCAAGAGCTGCAGAAAAATGAGCAAAATGGAAAAAAAGATAAAATTCAACTGATATTCTTTCAGGAGAGACACATGACACAGTGACACAATAAATAAAAAAGGCTTCTTCAACTCATTCTCTAACTCATGTAAAAAAAGCCATCAAAGGGGGGGGGGGGTAGCTATACTAGGCCTGTCACGATAATCAATAAATCAATTAATCGCACGATAAATAAAAACTATCTGCGTCATTTAATTTATCGTCTATATCGTCTCTGCCTGTGTTTTTCTGTTTCTATTGATGACGCTGGATGAAAAGGCTTAACTCCGGTGCTATCCACTGACCCCTCCCCTTCCTAATTTTTTTTAGGAAGGGAAAAATGAGGAGGGAGGAGGAGTGGACTATCGCATCAGGTAGTCAGTCAAAGAATCCTTTGATGGCAAACTTGGCCAAAAAAATACATGTGTATTTGTGCAACAAGCACCAGTTCAGAGAGAATGTTTGGTACAGCTGGACACATTGCTACTCTTGCTCAGAATCTGTCTGACTAAAGTAGTTACAGATCTGCTTAAAGATTGTTGAGGCATCTAGTCTTATTTAAGAATCTGCTTTTGTTACTTTGCATTTTTTTTAATAAAATGGCAGTTTTGCCTATCTTTTTTAAAATCTAATGATATACAGACTTCATTATCTGTACTCTTTTGGTTGAATGTAGTTTTTATTTCCACCATGGTTTTATCTTGTGTTTAGTTTTTATTCAAGTGTATTTTTAGTTAACAGAGACTAAGAGTCCATTTGATTTTTATTTCTCGTTTTATTTTGTTAACCAGTTCCAGTGTAAAGTGTGTTTATCTTTGGCAGGAAATCGCAAACATTATTAAGTAATTTCCATTAAATCAGTGCAAAAAGGTCTTCAAACAATATTACCGTTTATCGCAATAAGTTTTGAGACAATTAATCATTCAGAAAAATTTGTTATCGTGACAGGCCTAAGCTATACTCATTTAAAAATGTTAATTTCCACTTAATAAAAGAAGACAAAAAAACAAAGAGGGCAGATAAATCCTTATATAGGTAACACTTTGATGACCTTAATAAACATTTATGCACAAAGTTTGTTTCAAGAGTGGTTCAAAAACTTGTTCATGGCCCTTGATCAAACCACTGTTGTGTGCATACAGCATACAACAGTGTAAGGGATTGCATGCGGAATAGGCAGCATTACAATATAAAGTGCAGCAGTGATCAGAATGTAACACTACAGGAGAATAAAAACAGTGTGCAAAAACAGTATACAGAAGAATGTTCAGCCATTGTTTATGTGCAAAAAATTATGGTGCAAAAAGGCAATAATGGTGCAAAAAGGCAGATGGATAATCAGAGTTCAGCAATATTTGTAGTGCAAAATAATGATGCAAAAGTGATGCAGAGTCCAGTTCAGAGTTCACAGTTCAACAGTTTTATGGGAACAGGGAAAAAGCTGCTGCAGAACCTGGTGGACCTGCAGCGGATGCTGCGGAACCTCTTGCCAGAGGGCAGCGAGGAGTACAGTTCATGGAGGGAGGGAGTGTGTGTGTGTGGGGGGGGGGGGGGGGTCTGATGATGATACGGGCTCAGGACAGGCAGCGCTGTCCTTAATGGAGGGAGGAGGAGCCCCGATGATCCTCTCTGCTGTCCTCACCACTCTCCTCACGAGGCGCTGCAGCCTCCACACCACACAGAGAGACAGCTGGTCAGAATGCTCTCTATGGTGCTTTTGTAGAAGGTTATGAGGATGGGTGGGGTGGGCCCATCCTCATCCTCCGCAGGAAGCACAGGTGCTCCTGTGCCCACTTTACCAGTGACGTGTTCTGAGACCATGTGAGGTTGTCCATGATGTGCACCCCTAGGAATTTGGTGCGCCTGACCACCTCCACAGCTAAGCTGTTGATGAGCAGTGGAGCATGGTGAGGCCGGTTCCTCCTGAAGTCGTCTTCTCCACGTTCAGGATCAGGCTGTTGTCTCTGCACCAGCCTACCAGCTGCTCCGCCTCCTCTCTGTAGTCCTGGTCGTCTCTGATCAGGCCCACCACCGTTGTGTCGTCTGCAAACTTCACGATGTGATTGGTGGTGAACCTGGGGATGCAGTCGTGAGTCAGCAGGGTGAACAGCAGGGTGCTCAGGACGCAGCCCTGAGGGAAACCCGTGCTGGGGGTGATGACATCAGAGGTATTCTGTCCGACCCGGACTGAGGTCTGTTGGTGAGAATGTCTAGCAGCCAGTTGCGAAAGGGTGTGCTGAAGCCCAGGTGTTCCAGTTTTCCCACCAGATGCTGTGGGATGATGGTGTTGAACGCTGAACTGAAGTCCAGGAACAGCATCTGCACGTGGGTGTTCTTCTCCTCCAGGTGTGCCAGGCTCAGGTGAAGAGCGGAGGAGATGGTGCCTCCGTGGAGCGCTTCCGCCGGTAGGAAAACTGGAACGGGTCGAGTGTTGGGTGGGGGGGGGTGTAGACTGGAAACGATGTGTTCCTTTACCAGCCTTTCAAAGAACTTCATCATGATGGGAGTCAGTGCAACAGGCCGGTAGTCATTAAAACACGGGACTTGAGTTTTCTTCGGCACCAGGATGATGGAGGAAGACTTGAAGCATGCTGGCACTGGGGCCTCTGCGAGGACACCAGCCAGTTGACTTGCACAGTCCTTGAACACCCACCCAGGTATGTTGTCGGGGTCTGGGGCCTTCCGCGTGTTGACTCTCCTGAGAGTTTTCCACACGTCGGCCGTGTCAAGGCAGAGAAACTCCTCTTCCTGGTGGGGAACAGCTTTCACTGCTGGAGTGCTGTTTAGTCATCCAGGGTCGTTGGTTGGCTCGGGTGATGATGTTCTTTGTGGTCCTGACATCCTCAATGCAGTTGTTGATGTAGGCAGACACAGTCATGGCGTACTCATCAATGTTGATCTTATTGTCATATGTTACTGCAGCACTCAAAACTTTCTTACCTCAAAAGACATTATGCCTCAAAACAAAAGACCTTTGCAGTCGTAGCAGCAGATACTTTTCGTCTTACTCATGCACGTGCACAACACTGGTGTTATTTGAACTTGTCACCAGAGGGTGCAAACTTCAAGGGCAATCTTTGACGGACATTTAACCAGAATGTATAGGATGGGGCTTGAAAGGGTGACGTGAAAACCAAAATGCATTGTGGGATATCTGGGAATTGGGAAACCAGTTTTTGCTTGTTTACATATCCCTATATGGCGCACTGAGCTATATAATACACCGGAGTGCTGATTTTGCCGAAAAACTGAAGTCACTGGCCGCCATCTTGCTACTCCCTACTCACAGAATCCCATAGGATTTGGTTGCAACAACAAGCAGTTTTCTGGCTGTGTGAAAACGTTAATTCGTTTTGACGTCAGTGGATGTACTAACACTATCAACTACTAGGAAATGAGGTGCTGAAATATTGTACATGTTATTCATATTATATATATATATATATATATATATATATATATATATAAGTCAAAATATATATAGATTTTAAAAGTATTATTAATATCGGTTTTTACTTAATATCACGTGGCTACATGTAATAAGAATTATTAAAACACTTCTACTAATTGACTCTATCAATTGACTCTCATTTAACAGTGCAATTCCACCAACAGAACGTATCATTTCTCTTCTACACTTGTGGGGCTGTGACTCAAGGAGCCCTACAAGTGTAGCAAAATAACCAATTGTATACTGTTGCTAGGGAAGATTTATAAATATTTGGCCAATCAGCATCGCCAAAATGAATGGGTTTGGGGCTCCTGGAGTCATAGCCCTAGCTGCACAGTGATAGGTGCACTTCATGCGTTACGTCACGAGCTACATCCGTGTTACATCCGGGTCACGGTGGTCGGCAAAAACAGTACTGTTTTCGCTTACCAGCGTGACAAAACGGGTGAATTAGAGCATACTTTTAGTTTATTTTTGGAATCTAAACAATGCCTACGACTTGTTGTGCTCCTGGTTGCACACAGAGGCATTCCAAATTGTCGGATGTACGTTTCTTTCGTTTACCGAAGGACGAAGAAAGAAGAAAGAAATGGATAATTTCAATGAAAAGGATGCAGGCAGACAATCCCAATCGACTGTGGGAGCCATCATACCATGACATAATTTGCAGTCTACACTTCATCTCCGGTAAATACAACTTAATTTTGCACTAGTCATTGTTCTACTTAAATCATTATATAAATAAAAAATTAGGATATATGTTTAAGCCAAGACGTAAACGTTTATTTAGTAATAATATACGTACATGTACAATGTATGCAAACCCTCTGGCATGAGTCTGTGAAAAGGATTAATAAGACAAAACCACCAAAACAATTCTTTGTGAACAATGTTTTTTTATTAATTAAATGCTTATTGTGGAATCGTAGTAATTTTCCGACTTTTAATTTAAATGCATGTACTGGGTTAGGCAGGGAAATCTATTGGCCAACCCCACCAAGATTTTTTTCCGCCACTGATATATATATGGAATATGGAATGGAAAAAAATGCAAAATATTTCAGCACATGACTTTCTCATTACTTGATAGTTTTAGAACATAACATAAAAGTATATGGCATTTGACATTTTAAAAGTTTTAAGCCCCCCCTGAACATGAGAAAATCTTCGATTTTCTCAGGGCACATATTCCCTAGTTACTGGGGGAAAATAGGGAGTACCAATATGGCGGCTGGTGGCTTCAAAGCGACTCGTTCTAACAGCGGGCTATTAGCACTCCAGTGTATAATATAGCTCAGTGATATGGCGTTATGCTTGTTTGCGACATTTTCAGACTGGTAAGTTTGACACAAAGCTGCCAGAATCTTTTGTCTGAAGACATGTGACACAGACTGACTGACTGCCGTTGGTTTGTGGCTAGGGTTAGGTTCCTCCAATTCCCTCATTTAGCATCAGTTTAATGGTAATGAAGCCAATATTTTCATTTTTGGAATATGAGTTTGTAAAGCTAAGTTTTTGGCTAGCTGTGCCCACCTCTGACATTTAGTCCAGCCCAGGGGTTAAAGTTCTCCGTCGCTGCATCGGATTTCCCTCATTTGGAAAATGAGACCAAAAAGTTCAGTCTAGACTTATTATTCAAGGTTTTAAACTGAAGCAGCTCTCAACCAATGAAACCAATGAAAATCAGAAAGAGAGTAGGGCGGGTCTTTGCAAAGCGGACATCTTCTTGTCTAAAGTATATCGGTGTTCAATCATTTTAACTTTTGAAAGAGCATTTTAAACTGGCTTCATATGGCATGAATGAAAGTTGTGGTGGTCAAAGGTTTTCCCTGGATTTATGTGAACCAGCAAGTCAAAAAGTTCAGCGGATAGGACAGCTGACAACAACTTCCCTCGGTAAGTGTGTCTGTCGCTGCTCTTGCAGTTAATTGATGAGTTCAGTGGCGGATACAGGCGGGTGGCGCGTGCACCCCCCTTTTTGGGACACATAATAATTTTTTTAGAGCCTGAAATTTTAAATATCCTTCATAGAATTAAGATTAATAACCAGTACCTGTCATCTATAATGCGCTGACGCCGGCGCGGCGGTTGAGACTCCTGATATCCGAGCACAGACCCGGCGGCATGGGCGGGCATTGGGGGGGAAGCTGTACTTTTCTTTTTTTTAACCTCAGAGTGGCCATCGTTCTATTAGTACTATCTTTGATGTGTCAATCATACAATTCAACCAATCAAATCACAGACTGAAGACAACATGCTAGCCAATTACAGCTGGAGAGGGGTGGGTCGCTGGGTCATCAAATAGCTTTCAGAGAGAAGCAGCGGTTCGGCTGTGGTCACCGTCAGTGTCGGTAGAGCGGGATGGATATTCGGTCTGATTACAAAATAATTACAAGAAGTGAGAAGCAAGTGAAAGTGAGCTGGAAGCAGCGCTATTAATTTCTGTTTGAAATGTCTGCATTTAAGTCAACACTGGAGTAAACATTCACTGTAATTACAGAACCTCTTCTAGTATGAATGTTTATTTCAGTGTTCAACCTGAAACCATTGCTCATGTTTACATATGCTAATGCTTGACTTTTGAGTCAAGACACAGCTCTACAGGTTGTGTCCAAAACCAGCATAAAACCTGCCAAACTTAAAAGAAAAAAAACAAGCCCAAATCTCAAACTCTCATGTTAAAAGCGCAGAAGTATTAAACACATAAGAACATGCCACAATGTACACAAGATGTACAGTCAACCAACACACAAGATCACTTTAACAATCATGTCATATCAACCGGAAAAAAAAACTTTTATCAATAGCTTCCCAACATGAGTTATAAATCTACCTTAAAATAAACATAATTTATCTTACAGAATATAGCTCAATCAAACATTTCTCTTTCACACAGCCATGAAATAATTTTAAGTTGATCAGTAGAACTCAACCCCTCTTGGGGGATTTACATTGACCAATAAAATTTCATAGTGACACTTTATTAACCATTATTCTTTACTTGTTTTATTATAATAATCAATATTATTCATTATAACTATTATTCATTGATGTCAGATTCGACTCATTTAAAAAAATAAATTGACCAGTAAAATGAGTTGACAATTTGATGCCATTTTATTAAAAGGGTTTTAGTTTTCTTCCAGACATAGACAACTATTTTGATATATTTTGTTAGTAATTCTTTCTAAAAGGCCAACAAATGTGAGAAGCTTCCCAAATTTTTACAACCTGCCCATAAGCTATTTTAGTTCCAGCTCAATGTGTTCAAAAGAAGCCTAATTTGGTGGAAACCTGCCTAATTTGGTAACACTGAATACACTATTGCTTTTTGTATGTTCAATTTTTTATTTATTTATTTTCTTTATTTATTTATTTATTTTTTATTTTTTTTAGATTTTGGGATTTTATTGACAGTTTCTTTCTTAGCATTGTAGGAGTTGTCACAAAGCCATTGTTCAGCCTGAAGCATGTAAAATGTTTTTTTTTTGTTTTTTTCAAGTGTGCCCCCCCGTAACTTGTTTCTGCAGGTCTGTCTGAGCATGAATTTGACTTGCTCACAGCTCGGGTCTCGCGTTATTACAACGTGACAAGATTAAAACTATTGCCAAGCAACTTGCATATGATGAATGATGAGAGTGAGAAACAGATCTTTACGTCATATACCAGATTACCTCAACAAATTAACAGCTAGAATGCCAAAGGTAATTGCTGCAAATGGAGGATTCTTTGAGGAAAGCAAAGTTTGATGTAAAAAAAAATCTTATTTCAAATGCAAATCATTATTTCTAACCTTGTCAATGTCTTGACTCTATTATCTATTCATTTCACAACGTATGGTGGTGAATAAGTGTGACTTTTCATGGAAATACTTTTCTTACAAGTATATATAAGCTCAATCTATATATTTCAATGTAAATACTTAAAACATATACAGGGAACATAGAGGTTCACTACTTTCTGTCACATACAATATGGCGGTGACGTTGACGTGCAAACCTGCATCCAATGAGGCGTCTACGTATATAATGTCTATGAGCTGACTGTATGCAGAGCAAAATAAACACGGTAATATTTGCAGGGAACCGGTAAAAACAAAGTCTGGTAATGCAACCAACCTGTTTCATCACCTCAGCCGCTCACACCCGCAGCAGCGCGAGCTGTGCGGGAAGTTCTTCCAAAACAAAGCAGGTATAGTAGCTAAACTGGGCTCCCTTTTTTGTGTTAAAATGACAAAGCGTCCAGGCGACATAAGGACATCACACATGCAGTAACATGCTTCATAGTGATGGATATGCTGCTGTTGTCTGCAGTTGAAAAACCTGGCTTCAAACAATTACTCGCCACTCTTGATCTGCGATATAAAGTTTCGGGACACAAGTTTTTCTCTAACAGCGCTTCCTCAATTGTGCAACGAGTGCAGGGAATCAGTGCAAAATTAACTGCAGTCTGCGTCTTCCCACGCCACAACCTCGGACCTAAGCCCTGCGTCAGCCCCTCAATTGACTATATAGAAAGGGAATGAAACCTGAGGAGTAACTAGTGTACTATTCCCACCTAAATAGGCTATTTTATTTATTTATTTGGTACATTTATTTTGGTCACTTTTCTGGTCACTTTAGTTTATTCTTTGTCAGTATTTAATAACATAACTCAGGTCTCTTAGATTATTTTTCTTTAAAACAAAATCTGTTATGGTTAAAAAAGTTGGTTAAATAAAGATTTAATTGGAATTCTGTGTTTGTGTTCTTTATTAAAATTAAATCATTTAGCAATATCATAAAATGTCCAGGCAGAGCTGCACGTAAAATATGGTTTTAAATATTTTCAATAATTATCGATATCGATCAATATGCATTTTTCTTTATCGATAAGCTTTTTTCTATATTGTCCAGCCCTACGTTTGTTCATTTTCAAAGTGAGGAAAAGCGAACAGTGCTTGGCTCGGGGCTGTGAGCAGAGACCTGCGCGGCCGAAGTCGAGCTTCAGGTACCGCCTGAACGTCAGTCTGGTAGCTCGTCTAATGGGGCTGTTAGCTTGTTAGCTGGTTAATGACAGGAGCTCATTTAGGTATGTAACTTTCCCGGATGTGTTCGGATTAAAAGAAAAGTATTCCAAAAGTACCGTTTATATGGGCTGAATATCAAATAATGCGACCATGACGTGCATTTACTCGCACCAAGCTTTATTCAAAATAAGAACTCTGACATTAGCAGAGTTGATGATTTCCATAAAACAACAGTAAACATTTTGCACTTCGTGCGGAAAAAACAAAAACAAGGGCAGAGGTGCGTTGGTTCTGGTCTGGGTCCGTTTCTGCAAGTGTGAATCGATTTACGCTGACTTTGTCAGGCTTTGTCCTCCTCACATGAGTCAGAGGCTACTGTGAGGAGAATATAAAAATAACAGTGAAGATGAGGTTTGCTGCTGACTCACCGATTCTATTCATAACTTTTATGGACAGAATTTCTTGGCACAGCCAAGGTGTTGAAGGGATCCGTTTTGGTGGCCTTAGGATTGCGTCTCTGCTATTCGCGGATGACATGGTCCTATTGGCTTCATCAGGGCGTGATCTACAGCTCTCACTAGAGCGGTTTGCAGCCGGGTGCGAAGCGGCTAGGATGAAAATCAGTGCCTCCAAATCCGAGACCATGGTCTTGAACCGGAAAATGGTAGAGTGCCTCCTTCGGGTTGGGGAGGATGTGCTGCCCCTAGTGGAGGAGTTTAAGTATCTTGGGGTCTTGTTCAGGAATGAGGGGAAGTTGGAGCGGGAGATCGACAGGTGGAATGGTGCGGCGTCTGCTGTGAAGCGGGCGCTTTATCGATCTGTTGTGGTGAAGAGAGAGCTGAGCCAAAAGGCGAAGCTCTCGATTTACCGGTCTATCTACGTTCCTACCCTCATCTATGGTCATGAGCTTTGGGTCGTGACCGAAGGAACGAGATCCCGGATACAAGCGGCCAAAATGAGTTTTCTCCGTAGTGTGTCTGGGCTCTCCCTTAGATATAGGGTGAGGAGCTCAGTCATCCGGGGAGGACTCAGAGTAGAGCCGCTGCTCCTCCACGTCGAGAGGAGCCAGTTGAGGTGGCTCAGGCATCTGGTTAGGATGCCTCCTGGACACCTCTTGGTGAGGTGTTCCGGGCACGTCCCACCGGGAGGAGGCCCAGGGGAAGACCCAGGACACGCTTGAGGGACTATGTTTCTCGGCTGGCCTGGGAACGCCTTAGGATTCCCCTGGAGGAGCTGGCCCAAGTGGCTGGGAAGAGGGACATCTGGGCCTCCCTACTGAAGCTGCTACCCCCGCGACCTGACCCCGGATAAGCGGAAAATTATGGATGGATGGATTCATTGGCTACTGGTTCACATTCGGATTGATTTTAAAATTATTGATTCACTTTCTGTTTTTAAAGGTCCCCTTAAATCACATCTTAGCTGCTGTGGGTGCTCTGTGTAAGCGCCGTTGTAAACATAGAGTTGAAGTGACAAAATTGCCGTAACTATTGCTGTGTATGATATTAATAAAAAAGAAATGACTAGATCGGAATGCTGGATCAGCATTGATCATCTGAAATCCAATCCAGCAAATAAGTCAATATCTGAGCTGATATCCGATCCAGGTATCCGATCGGTGCATCTGTATTTGCAAGCAGAAGGTCTTACAAAACAGCTCAACAACCAAACACAATCTTATCTCCCCTGACCCTCATAATAAAATATTGTAGTTGATTATTAAAAAAATTCACATCCAGGGAATGAAAACACCCCCGATCATCTTTAATCTACAGGTTTGTTTATCAATATAGGCCTGTAACCTCATTTGTGACTGTGGCTTACTTTCATCATGCCTTCCTATGGTCTGACTTTCCCTTCAGCTGCGACACTTGAAGCATGCTTTGCGCCTCATGCTGCGTCTTTACGCATGATCCAGCTGCTGATTTTTTTTCTTCCCTGTTTTGAGCTCCATGTGCTTCTAGACTATTAGTTTCTGAATTTTTTTGTCACTTTTCACAGTGACAGGTTTTTGTCATCTAAGTCTCCGCCCTGACCATACATTATATCTCCTCTATTAAGGCTCTCAAGTGCTTAAATACCCGTGCCAAAGGTTTGAAATTGTTGTTCAAGCAGATGTTTTGCTTGTTGTCCGAGTGAACGGAATGATTACTTTCTGCTTAGTTTTCAACCCACTAATAGTGTTAAAGGCCTATTGGAAATAGTGCTTTTATTTAGAAAAGATTCCTGGATCAATGAACACTGTTCATTGATCCACTGATCCACTCCATTGATGAACTGTGCTTTTTTGTTTCCCTTTTTGTGTATCTGCTCTGTCTTCTCTAACCCCCAGTCGGTCAAGGCAGATCACCGTTCACACTGAGCCTGGTTCTGCTGGAGGTTTTTCCTTCCCTTTAAAGAAGAGTTTTCCTCTCCACTGTCGCTTCATGCTTGCTCAGTATGAGGGATTGCTGCAAAGCCATGAACAATGCAGACAACTGAGCACTTCGCTCTCAGACTGCAGGTCTACTGGTGGTTACTAGAGTCTCTAAAAGTAGACTTTTTTTTTTTTTCAAGATGGCGCTGCGCAGGCAGCAGCCAGTCACATCGGCGGTGTCCCTTCTTTTCCTACTTTCTCCTTTTTATTGTGTTTTCTGGATTGCATGTATATTTTTGAATGCCGCATCGGGTGTTCTGAGCCTGGATGCCCTGAAGAAACCAACTTTTGGGACTCTATTGATTGTATTTTTGTTGCTTTCGGCACATTTCGATGCCGCGAGTGGGGATCCCTTTGTCCGCAACTCCGAGCGTCCCTTGATCTACACGAGGAACCAGCTTCTCGGACTACGTGACTCCTCGCACTGCGGCCCCGTTCATCACCACGCTGAGAAACTATACATCCCCGCAGAAATACGGAGGAGGCGGAGAGGATGTCGGGGCGGGAGGACGAAGCGGAGGAAAGGTTATTTACCATCGGTTTGTCACTGGAAACGTTAGATCTTTACGGAACAAGACCGAGGAACTCACAGCACTAACCCGTTTCCAGAGTAAGTACAGAGACGCTAGTATTATGTGCTTCACGGAGACGTGGTTAGATGGATCTGTCCCGGACTCAGTGATCTCCACGGACGGCTTTAAACTTATCCGCGCGGACAGAACTTTTGCGGGGAGCGGAAAAAAGAGAGGGGGAGGGCTGGCGGTGTTTGTGAATGAGAGGTGGTGTAACGCGGCGCATGTTCACGTGAAGCAACAGATATGCTGCTCGGATGTTGAACTTCTCGCAGTGAGCTTAAGACCTTATTACTTGCCGAGAGAGTTCGGCCACGTGATCATGCTCTGTGTTTACATCCCTCCCTCCGCGGACGCCGCCGCCACGTGTGAGCGGATCCACGCCGCTGTAAACAATCTGCAAACACAGCACCCCCGCGCTCTCCTGCTGATCACAGGGGATTTCAACCATGCCTCTCTCCGTTCCACCCTCCCCACGCTCACCCAGTACGTCACGTGTAAAACAAGGGACAATAAAACGCTGGACCTTATTTATGCTAACGTTAAGGACGCTTACACCTCTGCCCCCCTCCCCCCTCTGGGACGCTCAGACCACAACCTCGTCTATCTGCTCCCCCATTACATTCCACTGGTGAGGAGACAAAAGGCACAGAAGAAGTCAGTGAAAGTTTGGTCAGACGAAGCCAGTGAGAGACTGAAGGACTGTTTCAGAACCACAGACTGGAGCATGTTTCAAAGCTCTCATGGAGAGGACATCAACAGCCTGACTGAATGCATCACTGACTACATGAACTTCTGTGTGGAGAGCATCGTGCCTACACGACGGCTACGATGCTTTCCAAACAACCCCCGCTGGGTGACCCCTGAGCTGAAAGTCCTCCTGAACCGGAAGAAGAGGGCTTTCTACTCAGGGGACAGAGAGGAGCAGCGTAGAGTCCAGCGGGAGCTCCAGTGGAAGATCAGGGCAGCAAAGAAGGATTATGGGAAGAAGATGGAGGAGCAGCTGGCACAGAACAACGTCAGGGATGTGTGGAGATGTCTGAAGAACATCTCCGGCTTCGGGCAGAGGACCAGCAGGGCTGCAGATGGAGACACCAAGACTGCAGATGAGTTGAACTCATTCTTCACTCGGTTCGACTCCCCCCACACTGGCCCCCTCCTTGCCCTCAACTCTCCACATGTCTCCAACCACCAGCGCTCCAGAGACCTACCATCCCCCCCACCGCCACTCCGATCAACGACTGAACATCCACACCTTCAGCCCTACCTTCCTCCCCCCTCACAGTCACACCAATGCAGGTGAGAGGACAGCTGACGAGGCTGAAACAAAGGAAAGCCTCAGGACCAGACGGCATCCCCCCCAGGCTGCTGAGGACCTGTGCAGATGAGCTCTGTGAGGTCCTCAGCTACATCTACAACCTGAGCCTCAGCTTGGGGGTGGTGCCCACCCTGTGGAAGACCTCCTGTGTGGTACCGGTTCCCAAAACGCCGCACGCCAGGGAACCGGCCGACTTCAGACCAGTCTCCCTGACCTCCCACCTGATGAAGACCATGGAGCGCCTCATCCTAGCTCACCTGCGCACTGTGGTGAGCCCCACCCTGGACCCGCTGCAGTTCGCCTACCAGCCCAACATCGGAGTAGAGGATGCCATCATCTACCTGCTGCAGCGGGCGCTAACCCACCTGGAGACCACCGGGAGCGCTGTGAGAGTCATGTTCTTTGACTTCTCCAGCGCTTTCAACACCATCAGACCGGTGCTACTGAGGGGGAAGCTGGAGGACGCTGGGGTGGACAAACATCTGGCTGACTGGACCATGGACTACCTCACTGACCGCCCTCAGTACGTGCGGCTGCACGGCTGTCAGTCAGAGGTGGCACTCTGCAGCACCGGGGCCCCCCAGGGCACCGTTCTGTCTCCGTTTCTCTTCACCCTCTACACCTCGGACTTCACCTACAACACGGACAGCTGCCACCTTCAGAAGTTCTCTGATGACTCGGCCATTGTGGGCTGTGTGTCTGAGGTTAACGAGCTGGAGTACCGGTCGGTCATCATGGACTTTGTGGACTGGTGTGAGAAGAACCATCTGTGCTTAAACACCAGTAAGACCAAGGAGATGGTGATCGACTTCAGGAGAAGACCCCCACCTCACTCACCTGTGAACATCCAGGGGCAGGACATAGAAATTGTGAAGAGTTTCAAATACCTGGATGTTCACGTCAACAATAAGCTGGACTGGACACATAACACCGACGCCCTGTATAAGAAGGGCCAGAGCCGGCTCCACCTCCTGAGGAGGCTGAGGTCCTTTGGAGTGAGCCGGCCTCTGCTTAAAACCTTCTATGACTCTGTGGTGGCCTCAGCCCTCCTCTACGCTGTTGTCTGCTGGGCTCCTGGCAGTGCAGAGCGGGACAGAAAGAGACTGAACAAGCTGGTGAGGAAGGCCACTTCTGTCCTGGGCTGCCCTCTGGACTCTGTGGAGGAAGTGGCTGAGAGGAGGGTGTTGTCCAAGTTCACATCCATCATGGACAACACCTTCCACCCCCTGCACCAGACTGTAGAGGAGCTGAGCAGCTCCTTCAGTGCAAGACTTAGACATCCTGTCTGTAAAAAGGAGCGCTACCGCAGGTCATTTATTCCTGCTGCTATAAGATTTTACAATGCTGCACTGTAACTGCAACTGTGACCATAACTGTAACAATTAATGTGCAATAACCAAGGTGCAATAATCTATTTAATACACTGTCCTACAACCCGTGCAATAATCCTGATGTAGTGACTTGTGCTGCTATCACCACCTGAACATAAGTCAGCCCACATGTATGTATGTATGTATGTACAAATGTATACAATGTATATGCACATACATACGCGTAGGTGCGTATGTAAGTAGGCGCATAGATATATGTATATATTTAAGTATATAGATATGTTTGTTTATATATATATATATATATATATATATATATATATATATATATATATATAGACCACTAAGAATGTAAATGAGACATCATATGCCCATTCCTATTTCCTTTTTTGTATTTTTTGGTATTCTTTCTGATCCATTGTATATATGAAGATTCACTGTATATAACTGAACGCACCTTCCCTACTCTGCACCTTCTTGTATGAGCCGATGTGACGAGTGAATTTCTCCATTGTGAGATCAATAAAGACTATCTTATCTTATCTTATCTTAATGGGAGGCAGATCCGTTAGTTATCAGGTTTTGGTCCGTGAGGCAGACACCATGTCTACTTGTAAGACTAAACTTAAAACTTTCCTTTTTGACAAAGCTTGTAGTTAGAGTGGCTTATGTTACCCTGATCTATCTCTATAGTTATGCTGCTATAGGCTTAGGCTACTGGATGACATCAGGGTCTATTTTTCTCACTCTACTAAGTTCTACTGTTATCCAATTTGCATTGCTTGTTGTCATTTCAGCTTTTAACTTTTTGTTCTCTCTCTTTTTTTCGTCATAGTAGGTACACCTGGTCTGGTGTTCTGTTAGCTGTGTCAACATCCAGGGAAGACAGATCACCCGCTATTACCATCTAATGTAGAACAGATTACTGGATCAATGTGTGCATTTGTGCTTGTTTGTCTCTCTTGTTGTGTATCTCCTCTGTCTTCTCTAACCCCCAGTCGATCGAGGCAGATGACTGTTCATACTGAGCCTGGTTCTGCTGAAGGTTTTTCCTTCCCGTTAATGGGGAGTTTTTCTTTCCACTGTCGCTTCATGCTTGCTCGGTATGAGGGATTGCTGCAAAGCCATGGATGACACAGACGTCCCTGTAGCTCTAAACTTCTTCAGGTGGAGTGAATGCTGCTTGTCAAGACTTTGATGCAATCAACTGGGTTCCCTTATATAGGATTTTATTTGACTAATCTGTATATTCTGACCCAATCTGTATAATCTGATTTATTAATTTGACTTCGGAAAGTGCCTTGAGATGACATGTTTCATGAATTGGCGTTATATAAAAAAAATCTAATTGAAAATTAGTTATGTATTGTAATCCCAGATACAATGAGTATAGACATAGCTTTTCAAGTTTTATGCCTCATTGATTCCTAATGACAGTAGAAAAAAAATGCTATTTGGAAGCGGATTGTCAGGTCCCAGCATAATTTATCCTGCCGTATTGAGGTGGGTGTACTTTCTTTTTTACATTGGTGCGATGCCCGCAAGAATAAACAGTTGGAAATATGTCTAAATAAAGACTGTAAAGGTCTCATTTAGAGGGACGAGGAGGAATAAGGGGTCTGAGCTGACTCCCCCAAAGTTACAAGTACCTCAACATGCCCCTTAAAAGTATGCACCTAAATTACGTGTGACTTTAATTATGCGCACCTGAATCAAGTGCAATGCGACACAGCATCCCACCAAAGCACTGCTCGTTCTATGTCAAGATTGATCAAAATTGCAAAATAACCTTAACTTTTAGATTGAATTAATTTACTAGGTTTATTGTTGCTAGCGCATACTCCGGGCACCGGCTGCTTAAAGGCTCCCACATACTTGGGTGTATTGTGCACATACTGTGAGGTTGGCGGCGGCCACGCTGGCTCTCCGTGGACGTTTTAGCCTTCGTAATTGAGCGTACTGTTGCCTACATTTATTGTGGCAAATTCCTACAATTTCCACACTTTCTGCCATTGGGACGAACCGGCGAATGGGTGGTAAAATGTGTGATTAAAATTTTACATTAACAATCCAGAAACAGCGGACTAAGTGGTAAATCCCGAGGGGGTGGGCTGTGTGTTTACATCAGCAAACAACTGGAGTAAAAATGCTAGATCTGTCGGCAGATACTGCTCTCCGGACATCGAGCATTTGACTGTTAACTGCAGACCTTTATACCTGCCCAGGGAGTTTACTGTTGTTAGCATCACTGCTGTTAGCACCAGCGCTAATACTAAAGAGGCTATGAGTGTTCTGTATTGGACTATGACTGAGACTATGACACACGGAGGGTGTTTTCATCATTGCTGGGGATTTTTCCCAGACCAATATGAAGACTGTTCTTCATTTCAACCAACACATGGATTTTCCAACTCGGGGAGAGAACACTCTGGACTTAGTTTACACCAATATAAAAGACACATTCAGAGAAGCCCCGCACCCCCATCTCGGCTCTTCAAGCCACCTATCTGTAATGCTAATTCCTGCATACAAGCCCCTGCTGATAACAGCAAAACCCACAGTGAAGCAGGTGAGGGTGTGGACTGAGGGGGCCATTGAGGCACTCCAGGACTGTTTTGAGTGCTCTTACTGGGACATGTTCAAAGCTGCAGCAACAAGATCAACATTGATGAGTATGCCATGACTGTGTCAGCCTACATCCACGACATCATCACCACTAAGAACATCATCACCCGGGCCACCAACGACCCTGGATGACTGAAGAGGTTCAACAAACGCTAAGCGCACAGAACTCAGCCTTCAAGTCTGGCGACAAGGAGGCACTGAGGGCAGCGAGAGCCAACTTGAACCGTACCATCAGGTTAGTGAAAGGGATCCACAGTTGGAAAATCCAGGATCTTTTCCACAAAGCCAGCAACACCAGGAGCATGTGGCAAGGCATACGGGCGATCACAGACTACGACACACCCTCCCCCTAGGTGGGTGCAGCTGATGCTGACTTCCTTAACTTACTAAATTACTTTTTTGGGAGGTTTGAGGCACTAAACAGCACTCCAGCAGGGAAAGTTGTTCCCCATCAGGAAGAGGAGGCACTCGGCCTTGACATAGTCAACGTGTTGAAGACTCTGCGAACAGTCAACCCGCGGAAGGCCCCAGGCACTGACAACATACCTGGGCGGGTGTTCAGGGAATGTGCAGGTCAGTGGGCTGGTGTTTTCACAGACATTTTTAACACCTCGCTGGACCAAGCCACAGAGCCAGCATGCTTTAAGTCTGCCTTCATCATTCCGATGCCAAAGAAACCTCAAGTCACCTCATTTAATGACTACCGGCCTATTGCACTGACTCCGATCATGATGAAGTGCTTTGTAAGGCTGGTAAAAGAAGACATCGTCTCCAGACTCCTCCCAACATTCGACCTGTTCCAGTGTGTCTACTGGCGGAACCGCTCCACTGAGGATGCTATCTCCTCCGCTTTTCACCTAAGCCTGGCACACCTGGAGGAGAACACTGCCCATGTGCGGATGCTGTTCCTGGACTTCAGTTCAGGGTTCAACACCATCATCCCACAGCATGTGGTAGGAAAACTGGAACATCTGGGCTTCAGCACACCCCTTCGCAACTGGCTGCTAGACTACCTCACCAACAGGCCTCAGTCAGTACGGGTGGGACAGAACACCTCTGATGTCATCACGCTCAGCACAGGCTCCCCTCAGGGCTGCGCCCTGAACCCCTTGCTGTTCACACTGACACATGACTGCGTCCCCAGGTTCACCACCAATCACATCATGAAGTTTGCAGACGACACAACGGTGGTGGGCCTCATCAGAGACAACGACCAGGACTACAGAGAGGAGGTGGAGCAGCTGGTGGGCTGGTGCAGAGACAGCAGCTTGATCCTGAACGTGGAGAAGACAAAGGAGATCATCATCAACCTCAGGAAGAACCGGCCTCGCCACCCTCCACTGCTCAACAGCTCAGCTGTGGAGGTGGTCATCAGCACCAAATTCCTGGGGGTGCACAACACAGACGACCTCAATGATCAGTGACCCCCATAACCCCACCATGGACTGTTCTCTCTGCTGCCCTCTGGGAAGAGGCTTTGAATCATCCCCTGCAGGTCCACCACGTGTTCAGTAAATGCTAAACTCATTCATGATTTTCTTCAGCGGACAAAAAAATTGCCATTAGTGGCAAGTTTGTCCATTAAAGCTACAATGTACTTTCTAATCCCCCAGCATTAGTCGATGACTTGGTCATCGACTAATGCTTGGTTGAATAATAACTACTGGTTGTGTTTCATTTACCAAGTTTATTTACCAAGTTTAATTTTGTATTGGTGAAAAAACAAACAAAACAAATAAAATAGAAATAGAAAAATAACATAAAATACACAATGACATAATTTATGTGAAATTCCAGCTGAGTGAAATGGGGTGTGTATGCTGCACATTTGTGTGCTTTTACCACTGCTTAACTTTTCTCTCGCGCTGTCTTTTACAAAATGCATTTTGGATTTTATTGCATTTTGCGTTGATAATGCGGTTTCAATTATGTTTTTTTACATTTTGAATCCCGATTTTATTACATTATTATATCAATCAATCAATCAATTTTATTGGTCAACTGCAATTTGCACTGCAATCGAAAATTCAGTTCCAGTACAACCGTCCATCACATACACTTAACAAACATTTGGGGGAACGATTAACTGAGGCCTTGCGTTGCCAGGAACGCAGCCAGTCGGCCGCTCCTACATGAGCGCAAGCCGTTAGGTGCGTTCCTCCTAACTGCCCCAGACCCCGCTTTACACGGGGTCCCCAGGCGCTGCCCTTGAATCTGTTGAAGAAAGATTAACACTGAGGGAGTGGAGGGAGATAAAAAAGACAGGCGCTGCACAATTTGTGTTTCCACACAAAATGTGAAGCATCCGACAAAAAACCTCATTTGCACGAAAAGCACAAGCAATGACGAGACACATATATGCAGAAAGGTAAACATTTGAGTGCTGGTCGGGTAAAGTTATCTGTATTTGTGAGCATATTTGTGTCTGGGTGCATGTTGTGTGGAAATCTGTATGTCCATAAGGGCCGTCCCTCCGGCAAGCAAGTGTCCTTGATGGAAAGTCTATCACTTCGCAGCTCCAGCTTGACGCCTCCACAGATGTCAGCAAGGAAGGTGGGGGGGCAGGGGATTTGTGCGATGTCGCCATAACAACTCAGGGAGAATTTGATAGTGGTGTTGTGATATTACCGCCAGGATCATCAAAATAATTGATCTCAGAATGAATTCTGAACAGTGGAAGGGTCACAAAGGAATTCCACTCTGCCCGTAACACGAGACTCTCAAGGCTTGGACGGCCCTTTCTCCCAGCAGGAGGTCAGCTGTGAGCCCTCCTAACAGATAAGATACAGCACAGACAAAGAGCCCAGATCACTTCAGCTTCTTCTGCAGACCTGTTCAGCTCCACTACAGCTCTCAAGGAGAGGGGGGAGCCATGTGACTGAAGGCCTCCCGGAACCATCCATGGGGCCTGGAAGAGGCCGCGAGCAGAAGGGAAAGAGCCTTTCTGAAACTCAGTTCCTCCCTGGCATAGGGAGAAACTGCCACCCGATTCAAAGATAAGTCTCTAACTTCTGCTTAAAACAGATGCCGAAGTGAAGGAATCCGTCTATGCCAGCTTTGTTCTGCTTTCTCAGCGCACCACAGACGGAGCTGGTTCCAGGCAACGCAGAGCTGAAAAGCCGGCACAGAAGCAACGTCCCCATGCCGAGGAGAGATCTTCTTAAATTGTGACTGCAACCGGGGTCAGAGTCTGCCTGGAGGACCAGGCCTCCGACCCGACCACGCCGTTAGCCACATGCTGCTGCAAGGCTAACGCTAGCTGCCAAGAGCCAATCGCTAGCCCGCTAGCGCTAACCAACAACTTCTCTTTCAACGCCCCTTCCGTGAATGGCCAAACTGAACAGAACTGAAAAGGACAGGTTTGGGCAGCGGTCTGAGGGTGAAGAAAAAGGTTTATTGGGAAAATGTTTGTAAACCGTGGTGTTTAGAACAAAGAGCTAACCGGTAGCTCGCGCTAGCCAAACTGCTATTAGCCTTGCTAACATCCGGTTTCGGACCCCTAAAAAGGAGTCCGTTTTAAAGCGTAAAGCGTAACTGTTCTGCTCTGCCATCCTCCGATGGTGTTATAAGCCTTATTCCCGCATCAATATGGTATATTAATGCCGGTTTTCAAGGCAATTTCGGCAACTTTATGTCATAACCTCTTAGCTACCGAGTTGCTGCAGCGACCCCATGCGCCCGGAGGGAGAATCGCATTAACAAACTCGGTCGTAAGGGTTTAAATGATTTTACAGGACAAACCGGTCCTCAGAATATTATTTTAACAAATAATGTTTTGTTCAACTTGGACTTTGCATTGTGAATGGATTGAAATATATGGCAAATGTTTTAACTCCATTCCATGTTTTTGTTAATCAGATCTGCAGTGAACCAGGATTCACTGAAGTATTCTGATTATGATCAACCACTTTTGTTTGTCTTTGTTTTGTTTTGCATGTAAATAGTTCCTTAGCTTAGCTTCTTTTTATCTTCATTTTGCTTAGTAGTTTAGTTAAGTTTCACTAGCCTAGTAGAGAGGGTTTCTTAATCGAAATATTGTGTTAATTCAGGTAAACAGCATTACATAGTGATGCTCTCTGGATGTTCATTTTATTTCTGTTATTAAATTCTTGAACTTGAAAAGAAGCTGTCACTCCTTTATTCTATGTGTGTGCAGGTTTTGCTGTTAAAAGATCGCTAGTGCTCGAATTCATCCCTTTCAACCGTTGTCTTGATATCAGCTTAAGAGCTGATCATCACCAGACAATACTTAACAGACAGAGAGTTATTTATGAAACATTAAATAACTTTAAACAGTGTATAATTGCACAACAGTGGGGAGTCTGATTTGAAAAAACTGAATTTGTTATGAGAACAAGCTGAAACCAACTTTTCTGTCAGCCTTAGAGTCTTTTCGCCGCTGGCTTCAGGATCCAATATTCCAATAATCCAATCGATGGGCTAGTAACGTTCACACTTCCAGGTTTTATCCCATCTCACCTCTGTGTACCACAACCGCGGTCAGCTTATCAAGCCGTCCGTTTTGTTCATTCAACGACCTCGTGATCGCGTTGACTGCCGCTGGCAGTCTCATCAAGGCCATATTGACCGCCAGCAGCTTTTGAAGGTGTTGATACATTAAATATCCTCCGAGGCCAAAAAAGAGGAATCCAAGTATCGTAAATCCGAATAAGTAGACATCTTCGACGTCCTCAACAGAATTGAGAGGCACACCGTGGACCATTTCTGCCACGGGTCCAAGATGTATCCTGCAAAAAAGTTCCGTCGGGACAGGCACTACATAACGCAGCGTTACAAACATTTTTTTTCTCATGCTGGCCACCACCAACAGACTTAAAGGAGCAATAATAAATTTACTGTAAAATTTACAAAAATCATTCTCATGGATGGAAGTAACATTCCCTATAAACAAGTGGTCCTCTCCATCAGCAGAGTCTTAGTCAAGTTTTTCTCCTTTCAAAATTACTGTTACGGTCCAGAACAACTTCAGAGCTTACTTCCTGGTTCTTGAGCCAATCATATGAGAGTTCCCAAAGTTCCCAAATCAGAGTACAGCATTTGGTATTTTATCTTGGTAAAAGAGCAGCAGTCTGCAAACATGGAAGCCAGTAAGAGAAGCAGACCAGAAATAGAACAGAAGACATCATATATCTATCCTGTGTAAGTAAAAATTCAGTGGTGTTTCACAGCAGCAGTTGTTGTGTATGTGTTGCTTCGATTTGAACCACTAGGTGTCATTATTTATTGCTGTATTAGGAAGTGTTAAAAACTATGATACTGTCTAATATAATTTATTGATTAGGAAATTAAAATTGCTGATAAATTGCTGTAATTGGATGGTTATTTTTTTATAAATTTACATCACCCAAAAATTTAACATTGTATTTTGCAGTGTCTTTCAATACAAACACACAAAACAGCTTGTATAAAAACACTTGTTAACATTAAGTGCTGTATGTTTTTATAATAATTTCTGTCCACTGATGTTTTTCACTGTATTTAAACTGTCTTTTTCAGGTCACCTGATGGGTCCGGTTCTCTGTCACTCCTTTTGTAACTACATGGGTTTCCCAGCCATCAGCACTGCACTGGAGCACCCCCAGCGCCCATCAGATAACAGAATTCATGCTATGTGTTATGACATATAATTTCCCTTAATGCCATTTGTCCCCCCTGACTGCACAATGACATTTTAGGCAGGAGTTTTGTTATTTCTGGCTGCACAACCCTTCAGGACTAAGCACTGCTGTAGCTGCATTCAACAACAGAAATATATCTGGGGTAGAATGTTAAAATATATCCACTGTGTAATTTGCCAAAATTGTCTCGGGTGTATATTAGCATTATTTTAATTTTTATGGTTTGATTTTAAACAGCCAGTATTTTTTTCTATTTTTGTAAAGCAGAAGTTCCATCTTTAATATATACTAAATATACAGTGCTATTCAATACATTTGAATATCATTGAAAAGCATATTTAATCCAGTTGTTCAATTCATCAGTTGAAACACATTATATAAACCCCTTTTCCATTGCCACTCAAAGGCCTAGGGCTCTTCAAATCCATGTAGAATTACCATGCGTTACACATTTGTAATGTGAAAATGAAGCAAAGTCTCCTCTCTGCTGTTTTTGCTCTGACTGCATGCAGGGCTTTCAGGCAGCTGCCTGTTCCTGTGAGACAGTTCTGAGGGATGTAAGATGGGACTCACAGCAGCTGCCTGTGCCTGTGAGACCGTGTTGAGGATTGGTTGAAAGGCAGTCACTAAGTAGGCAACACTGGACTGTCGTCTCTAGTTTTCCTTCACGCCACAAGCAGCGCAACACACAGTAGCCACTAGTAGCTTTATGCACTAGCAACAGGGATTCCAAACATAGCGAATTGTGATCCCTAAAATAACATTGCCAGAGACTGGCGAACCCCTATTTGGCAGGTTGGGGGGGAGTAGTGGGGTTTTTTTATGTTAATGTTTTGGAAATTCCGAGAATAAAGTCATAAAATTGCGAAAATAAAGTAGAATTTTATGAGAATTCCAAAAAAAACGCTTTCCTTCCCCCTGTGTTTAAAATAAGGTATATTGAGCTCTTGTGAAGTTTATACTTTGGTATCAGTTTCACAAATAAGGGAATAATTATCATTTGTAGCATCAATTCAGCATCAAATAATTATGACTATTAGGACTTTCAAATGATTGAGGCAAAGAACTTTAACTTTGTTTTGTCATTTACAAAACAAAATTGTATTACAGCCATTGTTGATTAGAGAAAGTAAAAAAAAAAATGGCCACAGAGAATTACATTCTACAAAATAAACATAAAAAATTATTGAGATTAATTTAACCTATTTGAGAGAGAAACAATTTCTGATGTTGAATGATCGAAAATTTTGGAGAATTATTTTGTTCTACGATTGTTGTGGGAGTTTTGGATGGAATATTAAACAATAGTAACTGAGTTCCCATCTTCAATAAATGACGAGACGGTGGTATAACGTTCCAGCACTTTTATTGAGAAACACAGCAGAGATTCACATATTTGGAAAGTAATCGCACCCACGGTTCCGCTGCAGTCTCTGTCTGCCCTGTCTCTGTCTGTCTCACTTTCGGGCTTCCCTAATACTGCACCGTGGCCTTCCCATGAGACAAAACAAAGACAGTCTATCGTAAACAATCAGTATCCCTCAGCAGCTGCAGCATTTGGCCTTGCAATCAGAAAACAGTGGATCTTATACACAACATCAGTCTCCAGGCCTCCTCTGTCCGAGTGGTGTGAGGCCATAGTGACTTCAGAATAATAATTCTTATAACATTCCTCTCTTTTTTTTTTTTTTTTTTTGATGATGGCGTCGTCAGCATCAAGACAAAACAAGATGACCCATCACTTGAAAATGTGAACAAAGCACAGAGGAACCATTTCTGTAACCTCGTAAAGTGGGACCCAAAGGGTTCCCGGTTGGAACCGGGTAGTGCTGGAACTTTTAATACAGATCAACATGAATGCTTCATAGAGCTTTAACACACAAGATCAAGATTTAGCTTTTGTCCACAATTTAGGATTCATCTAATTAGGTAAGGGCCTGTTTTACGGTACCTATGCGCACATTATTTTAAAAATTACCAATAGACTATGTAAGCTAAACCCTGTTCATTACCAAGGTCGAAATTCCCGTCTACTCTTTACCAACCTGAATACCCTCCTACTCCTTTCTCCACTCACCCCTACGATGGACAATAATCCACCACTCCAAACTTATAACACCAAGGAGCAAAGGCAGGAGAGGTTCAGTTGCGTGCAGGGGAACCTCCAGAAAAACGCTACCCCTGGGGGCAAGTAAAAACTGCAAGGCCCCCTCCCAGGGAGATCTGCTCTCGGCCAATCTGAGCCTGAAAACCCTGTATTGAAATCTAAGTGTTAACATTACCAGCTAATATTAAAAGGATCTTTAGAGCCAATCCGATCCCTGGTTCTTCCTATATCAAATCCAAAGGTGCATAAACCATAGATCCTTGCTGTGTCTGAAGCAAACAGTTTCCATTTTATACCCCATAAAACCATATTGATCAACATGATGTAACATTAAATGTGTAGATCTCATAACACAAAAAATCAAACATGTGAGTCAGTGGAACAGAGCAGTTAAACAAACAGCAACACATATATGAGAAGAGTCCTAAACGTCAAGAAACGCAAAGTTAAGGAAGCCTTCAGGCCATTCAGGCACAAGGCAGAAAATAATCTAATCGCGCTTAGGGTCTCTTCAGGCAACTCCTCCCGTTGAAGAATAAGGAATCAGAGTTTCTCTGGCTTCTTCATCCCCAGTCCTCTTCTTGGTTCCTCCTCTCAGGCTGGACGATTGAGCTGGATGGTAATAAGCGTTCAGTTCTGGATGGGCACTGAGCATTTTATTTTGCATTTCTCTCTAATAAAACACTTTGTGAAGATGGTCTGCAGACACGAGTCCTTGTTCCCACTAGAGAACAGAAACCAAGGTGTAATTAGTGTTCTTATAAAAAAAAAACCTTCAGGTGTCATTTATTAACACATTCTCCAAGCACTTTCACATTCAAGATATTTCTGTGCACAATTATTAGCTATCAGGAATTCTGCAATTTAATTATTAGTTAAAGAGTATCTTTAAGTTCAAATGTATCTGCAGTAAATTCATAATAATTCTTAACAGAATGCTTTCAATGTGTGTCTTAACTGTTGTTGTCTGACAGTTGAAGTTCTCTGCAACATAATTTCATCAATATATTCGTTTCATGACATTTCCCATTATTTTTGAAAACCCACTCGAGAAAAAGAAAGACTTTCCATGTGAACAGCCTTTTCCCTCTCTCCTCTTTTTTTTTTTTTTTTTTTTTTTTTATAAAGAAATCGAGGTGCTGTTCTGCACAGAACAAGACAAAATATTTATACACATGCTGTTACTGGTTCAAGGACCGCCTCATGGTTCTACAAACAAAGCAATGAGAGAGAACAGGAGCTTTTGAAAACGCTCTAACATTGTAGAACAACTAAAGCTACTTAAGCAAATCAGAATTAGTTCCCAAATTAATCCTAAAATAAAGTAAACCATACATGTGATTATTTATTTTCTTAAACTGAGGATTAAGGACTTTTATTAAGAAGTTCTTGGGTGAACGCGTCTCTGCGTTCCTATTTGTCTAGGCCTCTGCAATCTGATCTATGATCTATGTATTCTGAGTGCCTGGTCAGGAAAGGTTAAGGTTCTCTGAAGCTTTCTGTTTTCAGCAACCCTGAAAACCCAGAACCCTTAGGTGTCAGGTAACCTGTGGGACCACCTCGTCGTCTCTCTGGTTCCACCAGCTGTGTCAAGTCCACAGCAGCTCGTCCCTGGGTGCCATGCCCCAGGGGTCTCCACACCGCCCTGTGTGGAATGTCTCTCATTGTAAGGATCTCACCTTATGTCCCGTTCAAAACAGGAGTTCCAATGTGGGGTGTCTTTGCTGCTTTAATGTTCCTCAGAAGAAAACCTTCATTCATTGATATCACCTTCAAGCTGTTACCCTTTTATCAATCACAGCCCCCCAAACCATCCTGACCAGATCCAAAATGTCCCCATAATTTAATTCTAATTAAATTAATCTTACTTATTTTTTTGTATGTAAGACGATAACCATTAAATTTATCCTGATCTAAAAG
This sequence comes from Fundulus heteroclitus, assembly GCF_011125445.2. Classification (NCBI taxonomy): domain Eukaryota; kingdom Metazoa; phylum Chordata; class Actinopteri; order Cyprinodontiformes; family Fundulidae; genus Fundulus; species Fundulus heteroclitus. The sequence goes on along the minus strand of NW_023397426.1, from coordinate 2,310 downwards.
CTGTCAGGTTAAAGGTTTGCTAAACTCAGTGTTGTGTTTTTCCCTTAGGATGTTTAAACTGGTTAAAAAGACTATTGAGTTATTTGTGTTCTAGTTGAAAGATATTAAATCTCCATAAATATTGTACCCATTTTACACTGATGCTTTAATCCTAAATTTACCCATGTTAGTTAGTAGGATGTGGCATTATGCTAATTTTATTGCAACATTATCCATTTTAGCCAGTAAACCTTTTCTTGCGTTTTATTGAAGCCTGCCGGATTGGCAGAATCAGCTTACTCTAAGATGTTCATTAAATGAAACTAATTAATTCATTTATTTATTTAACTGTTGATATAATACCCACTTAATTTATTAAGTTGCTCCATGATTCCATCAAGGTGCTTCTTTAAAAATTTTCACCTTTACATAATCTTAATGTGTTTCGTAATGTGTGTTTTGTTTTAATTGTGTACAACAAAATCTGAAGTGAAATGCATGAAGTCGTGTCTGCAGAACTCATCTGTGTTTGTTGTCAAAGGTTGTCCGATGCCTCAGTCATAGTCCTTCAATGTCCTTTTCCAGTCCAATGTCTAAATTCAGCAGCCCAACATTCTCCTTCTCATCAACAGTCCATCCTCCAGTCCTCACGCCTGCAAACAGAATGAATTCTGCCAGCATTTTTGCCAAAGAAAACGCTCCATAGGTTGAAAAGAAATTACAGCAAAACAGTCACAAACATTTTAACTACAGTGTTCCCTCTAACATGACAAACATAAAAGAAACAAAGGATAAAAATTAAATCAAACTTTGTCTCTGACAAAATAAACTCAAAACTGGATCAAGCTGAAGTCAATGACATCACCTTTAGTCCTTGTCCCAAGGATCAGCCCATGGCACTGCGGCACTGTTTCTGCATTCTCTCGCATCTGAGAAGGTCTAAAATGAGACTAAATCTCTATGTTAGCACAATCCTATCATATTGACCAGGTTGCTTTGACAAAGAAAAAGAAGCAGAAAGATAGAGCTTGTTAATAGCAGAAAGCAACAAACATTTTCAAGGACACCACCTTTCCTGCTGGAAGATATGGGCATAACTTGTTAAAACTAAGTATAATTTAGTGGCCAAATCTGATTATAACTCCTACCGCATCTGCTAGCACTGTCTTGTCAGAGTCTCCTGTTGCAGAAAAGGGTGGCGTCTTACTTTAATCTGAAAGCATAACTCAGAGGAAAACAAGAGGTGTTAATAGCATGCAGTTAAAACCCTGGTCCCCTTAGTGTCCCTTTAACGTGATGTTTTTCCCTTTTTTTTCTGATCCTGGGAAGGTTTCTATTCTTCCCCTTTCCTTTGGAACTCTGTTCAAAACACCTCCAAAAGAAAGAAAACAAAAAAAACTAAAACAAAATTGTTTTCCAAGGAGCACAATTATGTCTTTTCCAATATGGCATAGGTTTTTGACTTATTACAAACCTTTTGATATCCTTCTGGTCCTTTGACCATGTGTATTTACTGTTAGTAATACTTTTATTCATATATAACTTTTCAATCTTAATTGGTCAAGGGTGAAACTTTAAAGCAATGATTGTTCCCTTTTAGTTTTTGAGCTTCTAGTGTTTCTCTATAAATGATAAGAGTTTTCCCCATAATTCAGCACATTGAGAAGGCTACCCAAAACAAAACCAAGATTAGAATTAGAATTTAACCCTTCAGAAGCTGGCTTTATTTTATTTTTTCCCCCTCTGACATAGTTTTCGTGCCCCAGGCCAGAACACACAGACCAGCGTCGCCATAAACATTCAGATGTTTAAATCATGGTCAGATTTGTTTATCATATCTATTGTCCTTCTCAGGTTATACTGTCCCTCTGAGGATCGCCTCAGCTCAGCATAACTAATAACATCAGATGATTTCGTAACTGATGACGCGGTAACGTGGCCTTCTAATATTTGACGCTTTTCAAAATTTCTCATTAGTTGCATCAAATTCCAAGCAAAAAACATAAATAAAATAAATGAATAGAAAACCCTCAGAAAAGCAATTCATATTAGTTCCATACAGGTTTGTTCAAAGCACAGTTTTCCCTCATCTATTTAATCAAAAATCTTGTATATCTAAACTTCTTTCAACTGGACTGGTTTGTGATTAATCATCATTATTACAAGCAATGAGATCTCAGTAATTTTTAATCATACTTTAGGGCTAAAAACAAGTGATAGGATCTCAGCCTAAATTGTAAAACAGTAAACTTAACAAGCTTATGTAACGCTTATTTCCAATTTCTAACAAAGCTGAAATTTTCCGTTCAAGCCATGTTAATCTCTTCGTGT
>NW_023397425.1:0-31995 GCF_011125445.2 Fundulus heteroclitus | reverse complement strand
CTCCCCACTTTTCCCTTCCCGCCCGAGTTGGTTCGTGGCAGTGATCCTTTCCGACACGTTGGTGGCGGCTATGCTGGGTGGGCCAATAATCCATTGTAAAGCAATGGAACCAGTTTCCGGACAGACTTCCCTCCTTCTGTACACCTTCAATCTTCTGTAAAGCAATGGAACCATTTTCTGTACCAGCCTCCCTCCTTATGGTACGCCTTGGCCCCCTAAAAAACACGCATAATTAATTAAGCCCGGTCTCGGCCAATGCAGAAGCTTTCCCCACTTTTCCCTTTCCCGCCCGTAGTTGGTTGGTGTCAGTGCTCTTTCCGACACGTTGGTGGCGCTATGCTGGTGGGGCTAATAAGCCATTGTAAAGCAATGGGACCAGTTCCGGACAGCCTCCCTCCTTCTGTACCCTTCCATTGTAAAGCAATGGAAATAGTTCTGTACAGCCTCCCTCCTTATTACACCTTGGCCCTAAAAAACGCCCCTAATTAATAAGCCCGGTCTCGGCCAATAGCAGAAGCTTCCCCACCCCTCCGTAGTTGTGTTCGTGCAGTGCACTTTCCGACACGTTGGTGGCGCTAATCCTGGGCGGTCTAATCCGTTGTAAACGTCGGCTATCCTTCCTTTCGTACGCGCCCCCCCCCCCTCCGACACCCCGACCGATACGCTAAATCTAGAAGAGAGCGCCATCACATGTGCACGGAGGCGGCACGCCCGTACGAAACGCCGACTTGGACCAAGCTGGGCGAAATGCTGGAGCTTTATTTCGCGCGTACGTACACTACCTCGTGCGCGTAACGAATACATACTAAGATTGTATGTTGTAAATCCGTACGTACGGTATTCAAAATCATTGCGGCTGTACGGGCGAGGCGTCGTTTCGTACGTTTTCCCTTGGCCTTATTATTTTTAGGTGTTTGTCTTTTTGGGTTTCTTGATATTTCTGTTTTTTCCCCTCTCTATTTTTCTGGTGGTTCCCATTTTAGGTTAGGTCATACTTTTTGTGGATTATAATCTTAGATCATTATTGTACAATGTGTTAGATTGATCCCATGTTTCCCTTCCTGTCAGTTCCTTTTTCATTGCAGACCTTCCTTCAGCACATCTATTGTCATTGGTCTCAACCTTTTCCCAATCTTCTCCTCATACCATCACCTGTTTCCGTCTCACTTTTTCCCCACACATGACTCTGTATTTAAACTCCCTATTTTAATTTCCCATTACTGGTTTTTTTCTCTGCACGTTAATTTCATTCTCCCTGTTGGGTCTGCCTAATTTTCTTTTCCCTCCTTTCTCTGTAATACCCCTCTTGTTTCTGTTTGGAAATTTCTCCATGCCCGATACAGTTCCTGAGCTTCCTGCCTGACCTCCTTTCTTTTTTATCCTCTCAATCCCCTCTTCTTCCCAAACAGGTAACATTGGCTACAAAGACCATTGTGGTCCTATTGCTAATTTGCTGCAAAGTCAATGTGTTTGTCTTTGCAAACTTCATGGCATCCCACACTTGAAAACGGAGGACTTGACTAGACTTCAGGATTTCACTCTCTTTTAATTAAACCAGTAAACAGGAATCAATGAAGAGGTAAAAAAACTACAAAACACAGACATTTTAGACATACGTTTTAGAAACGTGGTTATAAAATTAATGGTTAACATTATTATAAGTTTTATCATAAATTTAAATATGCATTTCTCACAATTTTAACTAAATGAACATTTATTTTTAACCTACATGATTTTTTTTCAAATGAAGCCTAGGCGGAAATTTAAACTGAAGAAACTGAATAACACACCTTCATCCAATCAGAGGCTCATCCGCCTCCGACGCAAGCCAATCGGCTCTGAAACTGCACATCCACAAACCAATCAGCATCCAGAGTTAATCTTAAAAGGTCTTCAAATCCACAAACTCAGCCTGCTACCCAGCTAAAGCGCAAGCAGTGGTTGCGCAATGTCTGATTTGGACTCAGATGACCCTGCCGGGTCCCCTGTTCCTTCATAAAGACAATACCAATTTATCATCAAATCCTCCTGCTCGTAGGAGTGCCTGTCTAGACCGCACATCCATCCTCTCTGACCTCTGCATTACGCTCCAGGGTATCTTGCCCAGCTCCGACCTGGGACTCCGCTCAGCTCTCTCAGCTGGCTCCCGCCTGCCTTGTGGTGACTCATCTCCGTCACCCAGTGGTGTAGTGGTCCCTAGAGAACTCTGATTCCTGGCTGCAAAACAAACCTGCAAATCCTCCGCTCCCCCCGACAAGTGCCGCAGAAGCCGTCCCACTCTACCCCAGCTCCAGTTCCTACTTCACTTGGTTCCTCTCATCCTTCCGTCGCACAACAAGGTCCTTCTTCAGCCGATCCCGTAACGCTGGCTTCTCGCTCCACCGTCCTGACCGTCCCTCACCACAAATCCTCCTCCAGTTTTAGATCAGCTCTTGGACTCCCTCTGCCTCCACCCTGGACTCTCTTAATCGCTAAGTTTCAACTCTGTCTGCATGCCTGCAGGCCCTTGGAGGCACCCCCACCTTGCCACGTCATCTCTGCCGCCAACTTCACAGCCGTATCTCCTTCCTCCCCCTCCCTCATTCACACTCGCTATGTCCCGCCCGGGCCAACTCCTAGGGTCAAGGGAAAATCGTACGAAACGACGCCTTCGGCCGTACAGCCGCAATGATTTTGAATACCGTACGTACGGATTTACACATACAATCTGTATGTATGTGTTCGTTACGAGGTAGTGTACGTACGCGCGCAATAAAAGCTCCAGCATTTCGCCCGCTTGGTCCAAGTCGGCGTTTCGTACGGGCGTGCCGCCTTCCGTGCACCATGTGATGGCGCTCTCTTCTAGATTTAGCGTATCGGGGGGTGTCGGAGGGGGGGGCGCGTACGAAAGGAAGGATAGCCGTACGTTACAACGGATTAGACCGCCCAGGATAGCGCCACCAACGTGTCGGAAAGTGCACTGCACGAACACAACTACGGGAGGGGTGGGGAAGCTTCTGCTATTGGCCGAGACCGTGGCTTATTTAATTAGGGGCGTTTTTTTAGGGGCCAAGGTGTACATAAGGAGGGAGGCTGTACAGAACTAGTTCCATTGCTTTACAATGGAAGGTGTACAGAAGGAGGGAGGCTGTCCGGAACTGGTCCCATTGCTTTACAATGGCTTATTAGGCCCACCCAGCATAGCGCCACCAACGTGTCGGAAAGAGCACTGCACGACCAACTACGGGCGGGAAGGGAAAAGTGGGGAAGCTTCTGCTATTGGCCGAGACCGTGGCTTAATTAATTATGCGTGTTTTTTAGGGGCCAAGGCGTACATAAGGAGGGAGGCTGTACAGAACTGGTTCCATTGCTTTACAATGGAAGGTGTACAGAAGGAGGGAGGCTGTCCGGAACTGGTCCCATTGCTTTACAATGGCTTATTAGGCCCACCCAGCATAGCGCCACCAACGTGTCGGAAAGAGCACTGCACGAACCAACTACGGGCGGGAAGGGAAAAGTGGGGAAGCTTCTGCTATTGGCCGAGACCGTGGCTTAATTAATTATGCGTGTTTTTTAGGGGCCAAGGCGTACATAAGGAGGGAGGCTGTACAGAACTGGTTCCATTGCTTTACAATGGAAGGTGTACAGAAGGAGGGAGGCTGTCCGGAACTGGTCCCATTGCTTTACAATGGCTTATTAGCCCACCCAGCATAGCGCCACCAACGTGTCGGAAAGAGCACTGCACGAACCAACTACGGGCGGGAAGGGAAAAGTGGGGAAGCTTCTGCTATTGGCCGAGACCGTGGCTTAATTAATTATGCGTGTTTTTTAGGGGCCAAGGCGTACATAAGGAGGGAGGCTGTACAGAACTGGTTCCATTGCTTTACAATGGAAGGTGTACAGAAGGAGGGATGGTGTACAGGCCTGTCCAAATATCAATAGCACCAATGGTGGTGGGGAATGGTACTGCAGCATATGGCCAAGAGTGGAAATCTGGGCCCGTTTTGTTTCTGGAGCTATGCCACCAGCCAAGCAATATTTGATTTTTGATAATTGAGGCCTTTGCAGCTCATGGATTTGGACCAAACTTATAAATGCTCATTTCCTGGAAGTGCTCTACAACATGCCACTAACCACATCTTCTTATCTCATTGCTAAAAGGAAGTAGCTATAGGAAGGGGATACAGGTATGAGCTCTTACCCGTTGGTAGATGCCTCAAAGGGGCTCCTGTATGCCGAGTTTGAGCTGGAACAGACAAACCGTGTGTGAGCTGTGTGCCATCAAAGGTTGCAAATTTTCACCTTTTGACCCCCACTGTGTCCACGTGGAACCACCCAGGGAGTTCAAAATCACAGGTTCTGCTCCTCATAAGGTCACCTACAAAATATGTTAAAATCAGCCTCCTGTGAAAAAAACAACAAAAGCTGTTTGCCCCAAAAAATTCAGCCAACTTCCTAAGGGTTCAAGACAGTATTTGAGTCTCAAAAGCTGAGGAAGAAAGGTTTATTTATGCGCAGTGATACCAAACTTTAGATATGAGTTCTAGCTCACCCCTCAACCGCCGTCTGTGATTTTTGTGCCTCTGGGTGCTTGCGTCTAAGAATGGCAACCGTTTGAAGTATGAAAAAGAGATGCACAAAACACAGAGAAGCAGTGTGTTTTGTGCCACTGTTCAGCATAGGAGCATCGTAGCCTCACAAACTTGGTACCAAACGAAAGAGTACATAGAGACGATCGAAACAAGCCCACTTGAGCCCATGTAGCATTTTCCTTTGTCTCCCAGCAGCTGGGTTTTTCACCTTGCTTAGGAGGCTCAATGGGGCCTCCTAGAAACCAGTGTTCTGTGCCACTGTTTAGCAAAGCAGCATCGTAGCCTCACAAACTTGGTACCAAACGAAAGAGTAAATAGAGACGATCGAAACAAGCCCACTTGAGCCCATGTAGCTTTTTCCTTTGTCTCCCAGCAGCTGGGTTTTTCACCTTGCTTAGGAGGCCTCAATAGGGCCTCCTAGAAACCAGTGTTCTGTGCCACTGTTTAGCAAAGCAGCATCGTAGCCTCACAAACTTGGTACCAAACGAAAGAGTACATAGAGACGATCGAAACAAGCCCACTTGAGCCCATGTAGCTTTTTCCTTTGTCTCCCAGCAGCTGGGTTTTTTCACCTTAGTTAGGAGGCCTCAATAGGCCTCCTAGAAACCAGTGTTCTGGGCCACTGTTTAGCAAAGCAGCATCGTAGCCTCACAAACTTGGTACCAAACGAAAGAGTACATAGAGACGATCGAAACAAGCCCACTTGAGCCCATGTAGCTTTTTCCTTTGTCTCCCACCAGCTTGTTTTTTCACCTTGCTTAGGAGGCCTCAATGGGGCCTCCTAGAAACCAGTGTTCTGGGCCACTGTTTAGCAAAGCAGCATCGTAGCCTCACAAACTTGGTACCAAACGAAAGAGTAAATAGAGACGATCGAAACAAGCCCACTTGAGCCCATGTAGCTTTTTCCTTTGTCTCCCAGCAGCTGGGTTTTTTCACCTTGCTTAGGAGGCTCAATAGGGCCTCCTAGAAACCAGTGTTCTGGGCCACTGTTTAGCAAAGCAGCATCGTAGCCTCACAAACTTGGTACCAAACGAAAGAGTAAATAGAGACGATCGAAACAAGCCCACTTGAGCCCATGTAGCTTTTTCCTTTGTCTCCCAGCAGCTGGGTTTTTTCACCTTGCTTAGGAGGCCTCAATAGGGCCTCCTAGAAACCAGTGTTCTGTGCCACTGTTTAGCAAAGGAGCATCGTAGCCTCACAAACTTGGTACCAAACGAAAGAGTAAATAGAGACGATCGAAACAAGCCCACTTGAGCCCATGTAGCTTTTTCCTTTGTCTCCCAGCAGCTGGGTTTTTCACCTTGCTTAGGAGGCCTCAATAGGGCCTCCTAGAAACCAGTGTTCTGGGCCACTGTTTAGCAAAGCAGCATCGTAGCCTCACAAACTTGGTACCAAACGAAACAGTAAATAGAGACGATCGAAACAAGCCCACTGGAGCCCATCTAGCTCTATATTTTGTCTGCCAGCAGCTGGTTTTTGACCTTAATGAGGCCTTAATCAGGGCCTCCTAAAAAGAAGTGTACCAAACTTGGTACTGTCATGGTTTTCAGATGATGAGCCCACATGCAGATACGATCAGGAAGCAAAGCACAGTTTTAAAATGTTTATTTAGGAAACAGGCAGATATAACGGACAGGACTACGGACAATTCGGCAGGGTCAGAACGTCACGGCTGGAGAGACTGCAAAGAGAAGAAGAGTAAGTGACTCTGAAAGGTGAACCAGGAGAACTACTAGAAGCTGCACTGCTTACCATAAAGCTGGACAGAAGTGGGTGACAGATGGATTGACCAGAGTGAGGGAAGAACCAGCAGGATCCAGAAGCACCAAAAACTGTGACAAAAACAGGGAGATCCAAAATTAGTTCAAAGTTCAAAGATGAAAAAACTCACCAGCAGGTTTTCAGGAGTTGGGTCAGAGGCCACGTCGTACCACCACTGCTTAAGGCTCTGGCGTCTTCCATCTGTCAGCGCTCTGCTTAAGAAGCCAGAGGAAGCCGCCTGCAACGAGCTGCAGGTGTGGGCCACACCCCCTCAGCCAACTAGGCACACCTGAGGAGTAGAGTTAGAGCAGGACAACACAGAGGGCCAAGGTGTACAGAAGGAGGGAGGCTGTACAGGCAACATGGAAGTACAAAACGGTTCTCTGCCCCCTATATATAGGGGCTAAGGGGTGTAGCAGAGTGGATAAGAACACTGCCTTCCACCCAGAGGAGCAGGGTTCGAATCCCACCTCAGCCATCATATTCTCATTTACAACATTAAAGTAAATAAACAACTTAGACTTGAAATATTTTTCTAATTTCTTAATAGGGCTCTGGAAGGGAAATTTGGAAACAGATTTAATAATAATTTGAACATTATCTTTTAAAAAGTGGCGTTTTTTTTTTTCGATCCTAGATGTACATAACACGGTAGCAGACGTACATATAAATTGTACATAACACGGTAGGTTACGGGCTGAAGGTGGGACTCATTGGAAATCAAGCTCCACTGTTGTGTCTGAAACTGCACTACACGACCACAACTACCGGGGGAGGGGAACAGCTTTTGCTATTGGCTGAGAGCGTGGCCTATGTAATTATGTGGGTTAAGGAGGGGTCAAGGTGTACAGAAGGAGGGAGGCTGTACAGGCAACATGGAAGTACAAAACGGCTCTCTGCCCCCTATATATAGGGGCTAAGGGGTGTAGCAGAGTGGATAACAACATTGCCTTCCACCCAGAGGAGCAGGGTTCGAATCTCACCTCGGCCATCATATTTTCATTTACAAAATTAAAGCAAATAAACATCTTGTACTTTGAAATATTTTTCTAATTTCTTAATAGGACTCTGGAAGGGATATTTGGAAACAGATTTAATAATAATTTGAACATTATCTTTTAAAAAGTGGCGTTTTTTTTTTCGGTTCTAGATGTACATAATGCAGTAGCTGACGTACATCTAAAGTGTACATAACGGCGTAGCTGCCGTACATATAAAGTGTACATATCGCAGTAGGTTATTTTTAATAAATATAAACTGTAACCTGCTCTACCAAACATTTAGAGATGTTGCCTGATGTATGTCAGAGCTCCAGCAGGGGGGGTCATCGTTCCAGCACTCTAGCCCAGCGAGAGGCACTCTTCCTGGGGAGAGGTGTGTGACGGAGACCCCCCCAAGCCTGGAGGTGGAATTTTTAAATATGTGTCAAAATGTCTGTGAGTAGTGGTAAGAGCTTAACTTAGCTTATCACTCATTTATTTCCTACAGTTTTCTCAAAACAGCGCAGGTTTTGTGGATGAGATGCTGCCAAAACCTGTCCCCGGGGGAACGATCGGTCAGCATCTCACTGGAATGAGCTCCAGCAGGGGGGGTCATCGTTCCAGCACTCTAGCCCAGCGAGAGGCACTCTTCCTGGGGAGAGGTGTGTGACGGAGACCCCCCCAAGCCTGGAGGTGGAATTTTTAAATATGTGTCAAAATGTCTGTGAGTAGTGGTAAGAGCTTAACTTAGCTTATCACTCATTTATTTCCTACAGTTTTCTCAAAACAGCGCAGGTTTTGTGGATGAGATGCTGCCAAAACCTGTCCCCGGGGGAACGATCGGTCAGCATCTCACTGGAATGAGCTCCAGCAGGGGGGGTCATCGTTCCAGCACTCTAGCCCAGCGAGAGGCACTCTTCCTGGGGAGAGGTGTGTGACGGAGACCCCCCCAAGCCTGGAGGTGGAATTTTTAAATATGTGTCAAAATGTCTGTGAGTAGTGGTAAGAGCTTAACTTAGCTTATCACTCATTTATTTCCTACAGTTTTCTCAAAACAGCGCAGGTTTTGTGGATGAGATGCTGCCAAAACCTGTCCCCGGGGGAACGATCGGTCAGCATCTCACTGGAATGAGCTCCAGCAGGGGGGGTCATCGTTCCAGCACTCTAGCCCAGCGAGAGGCACTCTTCCTGGGGAGAGGTGTGTGACGGAGACCCCCCCAAGCCTGGAGGTGGAATTTTTAAATATGTGTCAAAATGTCTGTGAGTAGTGGTAAGAGCTTAACTTAGCTTATCACTCATTTATTTCCTACAGTTTTCTCAAAACAGCGCAGGTTTTGTGGATGAGATGCTGCCAAAACCTGTCCCCGGGGGAACGATCGGTCAGCATCTCACTGGAATGAGCTCCAGCAGGGGGGGTCATCGTTCCAGCACTCTAGCCCAGCGAGAGGCACTCTTCCTGGGGAGAGGTGTGTGACAGAGACCCCCCCAGCCTGGAAGTGGGAGATTAATTTTTTTTTTTTTAAATTTCACATTAGGGGTCTGGAAGCTATATTTGCAAACGGGTTAAATAATAATTTTAACATTATATTAAAATAAGTGGCGTATTTTTTTTGAGTTCTGTCTCCAGCATGGCGTGGATACGAATTTAACAGGAGTAGCTCAAATTATGCCTATGGTAAGGCAGACTTCCAGAAGGGGGGTCCAGTCAAGCACTCTAGCCCAGCGAGAGGCACTCTTCCTGGGGAGAGGTCTCTGACTGAGACCCCCCCTGCCTGGAAGTGGGAGATTAATTTTTTTTTTTTTAATTTCACATTAGGGGTCTGGAAGCTATATTTGCAAACAGGTTAAATAATAATTTTAACATTATATTAAAATAAGTGGCGTATTTTTTTTTAGTTCTGTCTCCAGCATGGCGTGGATACGAATTTAACAGGAGTAGCTCAAATTATGCCTATGGTAAGGCAGACTTCCAGAAGGGGGGGTCCAGTCAAGCACTCTAGCCCAGCGAGAGGCACTCTTCCTGGGGAGAGGTCTCTGACAGAGACCCCCCCCAGCCTGGAAGTGGGAGATTAATTTTTTTTTTTTTAAATTTCACATTAGGGGTCTGGAAGCTATATTTGCAAACAGGTTAAATAATAATTTTAACATTATATTAAAATAAGTGGCGTATTTTTTTTGAGTTCTGTCTCCAGCATGGCGTGGATACGAATTTAACAGGAGTAGCTCAAATTATGCCTATGGTAAGGCAGACTTCCAGAAGGGGGGGTCCAGTCAAGCACTCTAGCCCAGCGAGAGGCACTCTTCCTGGGGAGAGGTGTGTGACAGAGACCCCCCCAGCCTGGAAGTGGGAGATTAATTTTTTTTTAAATTTCACATTAGGGGTCTGGAAGCTATATTTGCAAACAGATTTAATAATAATTTGAACATTATCTTTTAACAAGTGGCGTTTTTTTTTAGGTCCTAAATGTACATAACGCGGTAGCGTACGTACATATAAAGTGTACATAACGCGGTAGCGTACGTACATATAAAGTGTACATAACGCGGTGGCTGCCCTACATCTAAATTGTACATAACGCGGTAGCGTACGTACATATAAAGTGTACATAACGCGGTAGCGTACGTACATATAAATTGTACATAACGCGGTAGCTGCCCTACTTCTAAAATGTACATAACGCGGTAGCGTACGTACATATAAAGTGTACATAACGCGGTAGCGTACGTACATCTAAAGTGTACATAACGCGGTAGCGTACGTACATCTAAATTGTACATAACGCGGTAGCTGCCCTACATCTAAAATGTACATAACGCGGTAGCGTACGTACATATAAAATGTACATAACGCGGTAGCGTACGTACATATAAAGTGTACATAACTTGGTAGCGTACGTACATCTAAAGTGTACATAACGCGGTAGCGTACGTACATCTAAATTGTACATAACGCGGTAGCGTACATACATCTAAAGTGTACATAACGCGGTAGCGTACGTACATCTAAATTGTACATAACGCGGTAGCGTACGTACATATAAAGTGTACATAACGCGGTAGCTGCCCTACTTCTAAAGTGTACATAACGCGGTAGCGTACGTACATCTAAATTGTACATAACGCGGTAGCTGCCCTACATCTAAAATGTACATAACGCGGTAGCGTACGTACCATATAAGTGTACATAACGCGGTAGCGTACGTACATTTCTAAAAGTGTACATAACGCGGTAGCCGTCCGTACATCTGTAAATTGTACATAACGCGGTAGCGTACATACATCTAAAGTGTACATAACGCGGTTAGCGTACGTACATCTAAATTGTACATAACCCGCGGTAGCTGCCCTACTTCTAAAATGTACATAACGCGGTAGCGTACGTACATATAAAGTGTACATAACGCGGTAGCGTACGTACATCTAAAGTGTACATAACGCGGTAGCGTACGTACATCTAATTGTACATAACGGCGGTAGCGTACATTACATCTAAAGTGTACATAACGCGGTCCGTACGTACATTAATTGTAACATAACGCGGTAGCTGCCCTACTTCTAAAATGTACATAACGCGGTAGCGTACGTACATATCAAAGTGTACATAACCGGTAGCGTACGTTACATAGTGCATAACGAGGTAGCGTACGTACATCTAAAGTGTACATATCGAGTAGGGACGTACATCTAAGTGTACATATCGCGGTAGGTTATTTTTAATAAATATAACATTGTCTTATGAAGTTCAGCATGTGGCTACCACTGTTACAAACTGTAACCTGTCCTACCAAACATTTAGAGATGTTGCCTTATGCATGTCAGAGCTCCAGCAGGGGGGTCATCGTTCCAGCACTCTTACCCAGCAAGAGGCCCTCTTCCTGGGGAGAGGTCTGTGACCAAGACCCCCCCAGCCTGGAAGTGGGAGATTAATTTTTTATTTCACATTAGGGGTCTGGAATCTATATTTGCAAACGGGTTAAATAATAATTTTAACATTATATTAAAATAAGTGGCGTATTTTTTTTTAGTTCTGGCCCGACGGCAGCGGCAAAGGGAGTCTATGGGTCCTGTACGGCCGGTCCACGTTTCGGACGCTTGGCCCTCCCAAAAATGCGCCACTTTGACGGACGTGCGGGCTCGGCCAATGCGTGAACCTTTCCCGTTTTTCCCTTCCCGCCCCCTGCCACGCTGGCGCCATCCCCGCTCCGACAGGTTGGTGGCGCCGAAGGCCCGACGCCAGCAGCAAAGGGAATCTGTGGGTCCTGTACGGCCGGTCCACGTTTCGGCCGCCTGGCCCCTCCCAAAATCGCGCCACTTCGACGGACGCGCGGGCTCGGCCAATGCGGGGCTGTACGGCCCCCCCCCTCCGCCTGCGTACGGTTCTCGACCCTACCCCCGGGCGCCACACTGTGGATGGAGCCCGCGCTGCGAGCGGAGAACGGCCTTCTTTGGGGGGCCGCCGCACGGCCGCCGTGCGCGGCGGCGGGACGGCGGCGGCGGCGTGGCGGGCGGGGATCCGCTCTGCACCTGCCCGGCCCGCCCGCCGATTTTTAAGGGGGCCGGCCCGGCCGCGGCGAGCTTCGGAACGCCGCCGCGCATACCTGGGCATTGGGGCTGTACGGGGCTGTACGGAAATGGAGGGTCTCGTTTCGCCCGCCCGCCCTGGAAATTTTGGTTTTGGCCCTAGGGGGGTAAGATGCATCCAGCCATGTCTTCATTCATAAATTCTCCATGACATGCTTGATTATTATGCTTTCTGTCCTGCCCCCCCCATTCAGGCAGAACGTATATTCCTATGCACGCTAACATTTCTTCACATCTCTATTTAAAAAAAATAAAAGTCCACCAGGAGGTTGTATCAGCAAGTGACGTCACAGCCATTTTCAAATTCTCTGATCCTCTTTTATCCAAAGACCTCACTATTGACCAATTTCTTGCTGCATTCAGTATCTACCGTGACATTTTATGTTCAGTTTATCTGGACTGTAGGGTTGAGTTTGATACTTATCTCTCTTAATTGCAGAAGTTCATATAAAATTCAGCAATAACTTTTATCAATGCCATAAATCATTCACTATTAAAGCTGCTGCAACCCTGGTGCAATACGGCATCCGCTTGGACTGGTCTTTATTGGCTACAGACCTCTTAATCATGCTGACCCAGGCTTTGTTCCTCTTGTCATTCCATCTGTCATCTCAATGTTCTTGCCCATCGATTACTTTCAGGTGTTATGCAATTATACACTGTCTAAGGTTATTTAACGTTTTAATAAATAGCTCTCTTGTCTGTTAGGTATTGTTCGGTTAGGTATTGTCCTGATCTGATATCAGGACAATAGTTGAAAGGGATGATTCAAGCCCCGCAATCTTTTAACAGCAAAACCTGCACACACATAGAATAAAGGAGTGACAACTTCTTTTCAAGTTTAAGAATTTAATAACATTCAGAGAACATCACTATGTCATGCTGTTTATCTGAATTAACACAATATTTCAATCAGTAAATCCTCTCTACTAGGCTGGTGAAACTTAACTAACCTACTAAGCAAAAATTAAGATAAAAAGAAGCTAAGCTAAGGAACTTTTTACATGCAAAAACAAACAAAAGACAAAACAAGAGTGGTTGATCATGATCAGAATAATTCAGTAAATCCTTGTTCACTGAAGATCTGATTCCAAAAAGCATGCAATGGAGTTTAAAAAAAACATTTGTCATGTCTTTCAACCCATTCACAATGCAAAGCCCAAGTTAAACAAACATTATTTGATAAAATAATATTTTGTTTAAGTTAAAGAACCAAAGTTCACCTTAAAGAATGTTAATTGTGGTTAAATTAGCTTAACTAATTCGGAACAACATTTGACATGTGTTCCAACCCATTCACAATGCAAAGCACAAGTTAATCCGAATATTATTTTCTGAAACTAGAAAATTTCTGAAGAAATTTAGCAAGGCGCCTACCACTTGGTGCGTACCGTACCGTCAGAAATAGCAACAGGAAGCAACACTGCGAATTTCAGATTCCTACGGCCTTCACAGCCCCCGCAGCGGCCGTAAAAACGCTTTGGAGCTGCATTTTCCGACATCAACCACTTTTTTACATCGTCGCTGTGTCTACACTGATTTTTGTACAAACATAAAAATAAGCTTCATGGTCCTCAAAAGCCTGCTGATACTCATGGTGAAAGAATTATTTTGATATCTCTTATACTTTTTGAGTTACAGCGATTTGTTCGGGACCCTTTTTAGAGGATTTCTGAAATTCCATAAAAATCCCATGTAGATCATAATTTTTTATGCCTTTATTAAACTTTTTCTAGCAAAAAACGATAGCTTTTCTTCTTCCCCTTTCCGTTACGAACTAAATGCAGAAAAAAATACGTCTCTACCATTTATGGATCAGGAGATATGAAGCATTGTTCGGGGCAAAGTACTCCATTATAATCCAATGGGACTTTTTGTGACCAAAGTGTCTGCAGTTCTGTAGACGGCCGCTGCAGCTGTGTCAGGGAGTTTCCACGACGACGGAACTCTGAGGGCCAGAGGGAGAAGCTCCATTGAGATACAATGGCAACTTTCATCGCTCACTGCAGTGGCTGTGATTAATGTAGAAATCTGAAATTCGCACAGTCACTTCCTCTTAACATTTTAAAATTTTCATGTGACTTTCAGCCATGTGTCAGTTTTCTGTCCCATTTTGGATATCACATGCTTTCCTATTGGGCCTTTGCTTCCAACAGGACCTGGCATGATGCCCAGACACGACCCAATTGGCCAATACAGCACCACCCACATGTGGGAAATGGCACTACACACCGTTTTGGTCAAATGTTGAGTTCTGGTCCCAGATGTGGTGAGGCTGAATTTCTAAAGGAGGCCAATCTGTCCCATGAACTTTGGTCACGTTTGGTGACATTAAGTATTGGAACCCCTTTTTGAGGCACTTCCCAGTACAGGATTTGGACCAAACTGACAGAGTACAATCACCCGGTGATACTGAACACAAGCTTGTTAGCAGCTAACTGTTAGCATGTTGCTAACCGGAAGTAGCTCTAGAAAGGTCTCACCAACTTCTGCTTCACAGAGTCTGTTCTTACTTTAGAGAGAAAGCTCCACAAGAAAGTTGGGGACAGTCGCATAAAGCATCTCCAAGCTATGAGGTATCAAACATGCAACACAATGCTTTTCAATGGGGGACCAAACCCCTTATGGTCTCAATAATGCATGCCCATATATGGTGCTGCAGTTTAGCTCAGATGGAAAGTGCAGGCTTTGCATGCAAGAGGTCGTGGGATCGATTCCCGGTGTGGAAGACTTGGAGTTTTGTATTATAATCCCCACATTGTGTATATCAAAACATGTGTGCTGATCACATGAAGTATTTTTTGTACCACCCGCCATTTTGAGTTACCATGGCAACGTTATAAATGACGTATTTTCTCCCTATTTGAGGCACATCCCTTTACAGGATATGGACCAAACTGACAGAGTACAATCACCCGTTGCTACTGAACACAACCATGCTAGCGGCTAACGTTTAGCATGTTGCTAACCGGAAGTAGCTCTAGGAAGCTCCTACAAACTTCTGCTTGACAGATTTGGTGAATTTTAGGATTTTCTCCCTTTGTAGGCACTTCTCAGTACAGGATTTCAACCAAACTAACAGAGTAACATCACCCGGTGACACTGAACACAACCATGCTAGCGGCTAACCATTAGCTTGTTGCTAACCCGAAGTAGCTTTAGGAAGGTCCTATCAACTTCTGCTTAGCCAGGGTTCTTCTGCCTTTACAGACAAAGAGAGGGCTGCAGCTTTCAGTGAGTCTCCATGACAACGCTGCTAGCAAGAGGCTCCTAGGAGGTCCATTGACTTAACATGGCACCGCTAGCATGGCTGTGTTCAGTATCACCAGGTGATGTTACTCTGTTAGTTTGGTTGAAATCCTGTACTGAGAAGTGCCTAAAAAGGAAGAAAATCCTAAAATTCACCAAATCTGTTAAGCAGAAGTTGGTGAGACCTTCATAGAGCTACTTCCGGTTAGCAACATGCTAACAGTTAGCCGCTAACATGGTTGTGTTCAGTATCACCGGGGGATTGTACTCTGTCAGTTTGGTCCAAATCCTGTACTGGGAAGTGCCTCAAATAGGGGTGCCAATACTTAATGTCACCAAACGTGACCAAAGTTCATGGGTCAGATTGGCCTCCTTTAGCAACTCAGCCTCACCACATCTGGGCCCAGAACTCAACATTTGACCAAAATGGTCAGTAGTGCCATTTCCCACATGTGGGTGGTGCTGTATTGGCCAATTGAGTCGTGTCTGGTTATCATGCCAGGTCCTGTTGGAAGCAAAGGCCCAATAGGAAAGCATGTGAAATCCCAAATGGGACAGAAAACTGACACATGGCTGAAAGTCACATGAAAATTGTAAAATGTTAAGAGGAAGTGAGTGTGCGAATTTCAGATTCCTACATTAATCACAGCCGCTGCAGCGGGCGTCGAAAGTTGCCATTGTATCTCAATGGAACTTCTCCCTCTGGCTCCCAGAGTTCCGTCGTCATGGAAACTCACTGACACACCTGCAGCGGGCGAGTCTACCGAAGTGCAGAGACTTTGCTCACAATAAGTCCCATTGGATTATAATGGAGAACTTTGCCCCGAACAACGCTTCATATCTCCTGATCTATAAATGGTAGAGACGTAATTTTTTCTGCGTTTAGTTCGTAACGGATAGGGGAAGAAGAAAAGCTATCGTTTTTTGCTGGAAAAAGTTTAATAAAGGCGTAAAAAATTATGATCTAAATGGGATTTTTATGGATTTTCCGAAATCCTCTTAAAACGGTTCCGAACAAATCACTGTAGCTCAAAAAGTATAAGAGATATCAAAATAATTCTTTCACCATGAGTATCAGCAGGCTTTTGAGGACCATGAAGCTCATTTTTATGTTTGTACAAAAGTCGGTGTAGACACAGCGACGATGTAAAAAAGTGGTTGATGTGGGAAATGCAGCTCCAAAGCGTTTTTAGGATTTTGCACATTCGCTACTCCCGAACAAATTGTTCCTGCGGAAAAACCGTAACAGTTATCCACAAAATTCCTTTTTTGTGAGTGCCAGAAGGGTTGGGACATTCATGTGTGAAAGTCTCATGTCTGTACATAAAACGGTTTAGGAGTAGCGACGATGCGAAAACATGTGATGTTTTGGACTTTTAGACGTCATTTTTCAAAACCGCTCCATAGGAAATGAATGGGGGAGGTTTCGGGTTTGTGTCGGTCTGAGGTGATTTGCGAAAAATCTATAAATGCCAAACCAATGAGGGTTACATTTCCCGAATCCTGACAAAAATACCTACGTTTTGATGTATAATTTGTCTACGTAGAGTGAAAATTGAGTGAGTAGGCTCAAGTTGTTCGGAGTTTTGAAATCTTTAAAAAAGCTAGAGTGGGCCACTCTAGCGGTTGGAGAATTCCGTCATTGACTTTCATTGTAAACGATGATTTCGCTGATTTTTGGACATGAGCTTTGAGGAGTAACTGTGAAGAGACGATAAAAGATATCCACATCCCGTTTTCACTTCTGAGTAGTTCACATAAATATCTACAAACTGGAAGTTAAATGGTGTTCGTAGGTGGAAGCATGACAATACAGTACAGCGTTGAAAATGGTCATTTGGAGGCTTTTTTGAGGCTTTCTTTCGACCCGACTCCATTCATTCCTATGGGTTTTTTGTGGGTGGTTTTTCGCTAATTTTGTTGCCATGGTAACTCGATACCTCAATAAAAGTAGTAGCACACTATTCCCGACCGACCCGCACGTTTTGATAACTATATTGTGGGGGTGCACGCTATGGTTCGGGCCGCATTAATCGTGACGGAAGAATAAAAAAGAATACTAGAAAAATTTCTGAAGAAATTTAGCAAGGCGCCTGCCACTTGGTGCGTACCGTACCGTCAGAAATAGCAACAGGAAGTAACACTGCGAATTTCAGGTTCCTACGGTCTTCACAGCCCTCGCAGCGGCTGTTGAAAGGTGCCATGTTAAGTCAATGGACCTCCTAGGAGCCTCTTGCTAGCAGCGTTGTCATGGAGACTCACTGACAGCTACAGCCCTCTCTGTCTGTAAAGGTTGAAGAACTCTGGCTAAGCAGCTGTTGGTAGGACCTTCCTAAAGCTATTTCCGGTTAGCAACATGCTAACGGTTAGCCGCTAGCATGGCTGTGTTCAGTATCACCGGGTGATGTTACTCTGTTAGTTTGGTTGAAATCCTGTACTGAGAAGTGCCTAAAAAGGGAGAAAATCCTAAAATTCACCAAATCTGTCAAGCAGAAGTTTGTACAGGCTTCCTAGAGCTAATTCCGGTTAGCAACATGCTAACCGTTAGCCGCTAACATGGTTGTGTATGGTATCACTGGGTGAGTGTACTCTGTCAGTTTGGTCCAAATCCTGTACTGGGATGTGCCTCAAATAGGGAGAAAAAACGTCATTTATAACGTTGCCATGGTAACTCAAAATGGCGGGTGGTACAAAAAATACTTCATGGGATCAGCACACATGTTTTGATATTCACACTGTGAGGATTATAATACAAAACTCCAAGTTTTCCATACCGGGAATCGATCCCACGACCTCTTGCATGCAAAGCCTGCACTTTCCATCTGTGCTACACTGTAGCGCCATATATGGGCATGCATTATTGGAAACATAAGTGGTTTGATCCAAAATGGCACAGAAAACTGACACATGGCTGAAAGTCACATGGAAATTTTAAAATGTTAAGAGGAAGTGACTGTGCGAATTTCAGGTTTCTATATTAATCACAGCCACTGCAGTGAGCGATGAAAGTTGCCATTGTATCTCAATGGAGCGTCTAGCTCTGGCCCTCAGAGTTCTGTTGTCATGGAAACTCACTCACACACCTGCAGCGGCCGAAGTGCAGACACTTTGGTCACAATAAGTCCCATTGGATTATAATGGAGAACTTTGCCTCGAACAACGCACGATTTCTCCGGAACCGTAAATGGTAGAGACGTAATTTTTTCTGTGTTTATTTCGTAACGGATAGGAGAAGAAGACTTGCTATCGGTTTTTGCTGGAAAAAGTTTAATAAAGGCGTAAAAAATTATGATCTAAAGGACATTTTTATGAAATTTCAGAAATCCTCTGAAAATGATCCCGAACAAATCGCTCTGGCTAAAAAAGTATAAGAGATATCAAAATAATTCTTTCACTGTGAGTATCAGCAGGCTTTTGATAGACCATGTAGCTCATTTTCATATTTTTACAAAAATCGGTGTAGGCACAGCGACGATGTAAAAAAGTGGATGATGTAGGGAAAATGCAGCTCCAAAGCGATTTCAGGATTTTGCACATTCGCTACTCCCGAACAAATTGTTCCTGTGGAAAAACCGTAACAGTTATCCACAAAATTCATTTTTCTTGAGTGCCAGAAGGGTTGGGACATTCATGTGTGAAAGTCTCATGCCTGTACATAAAACGGTTTAGGAGTAGTGACGATGCGAAAACATGTGATGTTTTGGATTTTCAGACGTCATTTTTCAAAACCGCTCCATAGGAAATGAATGGGGGAGGTTTCGGGTTTGTGTCGGTCTGAGGTGATTTGCGAAAAATCTATAAATGCCACACCAATGAGGGTTACATTTCCCGAATCCTGACAAAAATACCTACGTTTTGATGTATAATTTGTCTACATAGAGTGAAAATTGAGCGAGTAAGGTCAAGTTGTTTGGAGTTTTAAAATCTTTAAAAAAGCTAGAGTGGGCCACTCTAGCGGTTGGAGAATTCCGTCATTGACTTTCATTGTAAACGATGATTTCGCTAATTTTTGGACATGAGCTTTGAGGAGTAACTGTGAGGAGACGATAAAAGATATCCACATCCCGTTTTCACTTCTGAGTAGGTCACAGATATATCTACAAACTGGAAGTTAAACGGTGTTCGTAGGTAAAAGCATGACGACACAGTACTGCTTTGAAAACGGTCATTTTGAGACTTTTTTTAGGCTTTCTTTCTACCCGATAACATTGATCCCTATGGGGTTGTTTGGGGGTGGTTTTTCGCTTATTTTGTTGCCATGGTAACTCGAAACCCCAAAAAACGTAGTAGCACACATCTCGAGACCGAGCCGCACGTTTTTATACCTCAATTGTGGGGGTGCACGCTACGGTTCGGGCCGCATTAATCGTGAAGGAAGAAAAATAAAGAATATTAATATTAACTAGAAAAATTTCTGAAGAAATTTAGCAAGGCGCCTGCCACTTGGTGCGTACCGTACCGACAGAAATAGCAACAGGAAGAAACACTGCGAATTTCAGCTTCTTACGGTCTTCACAGCCCCCACAGCGGCCGTCGAAAGGTGCCATGTTAAGTCAATGGACCTCCTAGGAGCCCCTTGTTAGCAGCGTTGTCATGGAGACTCACTGACAGCTGCAGCCCTATCTGTCTGTAAAGGCAGAACAACCCTGGCTAAGCAGAAGTGGGTAGGACCTTCCAAAAGCTACTTCTGGTTAGCAACATGCTAACGGTTAGCCGCTAGCATGGTTGTGTTCAGTATCAGCGGGTGATGTTACTCTGTTAGTTTGGTTGAAATCCTGTACTGAAAAGTGCCTAAAAAGGGAGAAAATCCTAAAATTCACCAAATCTGTCAAGCAGAAGTTTGTACAGGCTTCCTAGAGCTACTTCCGGTTAGCAACATGCTAACCGTTAGCCGCTAGCATGGTTGTGTTTGGTATCACTGGGTTAGTGTACTCTGTTAGTTTGGTCCAAATCCTGTACTGGGATGAGCCTCAAATAGGGAGAAAATACGTCATTTATAATGTTGCCATGGTAACTCAAAATGGCGGGTGGTACAAAAAAATACTTCATGGGATCAGCACACATGTTTTAATATACACACTGTGAGGATTATAACACAAAAATCTTTGTCACCAAGCCGGGTTTCGAACCCACGACCTCTTGCATGCAAAGCCTGCACTCTCCCTCTGAGCTATACTGTAGCTCCATATATGGGCATGCATTATTGGGACCATAAGGGGGTTGGTCTCCCATCGAAAAGCATTGGATGTTTGACACCTCGTAGCTTGGAGATGCTTTATGCCACGTAGCCTAAATTTCTTGTGGAGCTTTCTCTCTAAAGTAAGAACAGACTCTGTGAAGCAGAAGATGGTGAGACCTTTCTAGAGCTACTTCCGGTTAGCAACATGCTAACAGTTAGCCGCTAACATGGTTGTGTTCAGTATCAACGGGTGATTGTACTCTGTCAGTTTGGTCCAAATCCTGTACTGGGAAGTGCCTCAAATAGGGGTGCTAATACTTAATGTCACCAAACGTGACCAAAGTTCATTGGTCAGATTGGCCTCCTTTAGCAACTCAGCCTCACCACATCTGGGCCCAGAACTCAACATTTGACCAAAATGGTCAGTGGTGCCATTTCCCACATGTGGGTGGTGCTGTATTGGCCAATTGGGTCGTGTCTGGTTATCATGCCAGGTCCTGTTTGAAGCAAAGGCCCAATAGGAAAGCATGTAAAATCCAAAATGGGACAGAAAATTGACACATGGCTGAAAGTCACTTTAAAATTTTAAAATGTTAAGAGGAAGTGACTGTGCGAATTTCAGATTTCTACATTAATCACAGCCGCTGCAGCTGGCGTCGAAAGTTGCCATTCTATGTCAATGGAACATGTCCCACTGGCCCTCAGAGTTCCGTCGTCATGGAAACTCACTGACACAGCTGCAGCGGGCCAGTCTAAAAAAGTGCAGACACTTGGTGTCCAAGTCTGCCTATTGGATTATAATGGAGAACTTTGCCTCGAACAACGCACGATTTCTCCGGAACCGTAAATGGTAGAGACGTACACATGTTTTGATATTCACACTGTGAGGATTATAATACAAAACTCCAAGTTTTCCATACCGGGAATCGATCCCACGACCTCTTGCATGCAAAGCCTGCACTTTCCATCTGTGCTACACTGTAGCGCCATATATGGGCATGCATTATTGGAAACATAAGTGGTTTGATCCAAAATGGCACAGAAAACTGACACATGGCTGAAAGTCACATGGAAATTTTAAAATGTTAAGAGGAACTGACTGTGCGAATTTCAGATTTCTACATTAATCACAGCCACTGCAGTGAGCGATGAAAGTTGCCATTGTATCTCAATGGAGCGTCTAGCTCTGGCCCTCAGAGTTCCGTCGTCATGGAAACTCACTGACACACCTGCAGCGGCCGAAGTGCAGACACTTTGGTCACAATAAGTCCCATTGGATTATAATGGAGAACTTTGCCTCGAACAACGCACGATTTCTCCGGAACCGTAAATGGTAGAGACGTAATTTTTTCTGTGTTTATTTCGTAACGGATAGGGGAAGAAGACTTGCTATCGGTTTTTGCTGGAAAAATTTTAATAAAGGCGTAAAAAATTATGATCTAAAGGACATTTTTATGAAATTTCAGAAATCCTCTGAAAATGATCCCGAACAAATCGCTCTGGCTAAAAAAGTGTAAGAGATATCAAAATAATTCTTTCACTGTGAGTATCAGCAGGCTTTTGATGACCATGTAGCTCATTTTCATATTTTTACAAAAATCGGTGTAGGCACAGCGACGATGTAAAAAAGTGGATGATGTGGGAAAATGCAGCTCCAAAGCGATTTCAGGATTTTGCACATTCGCTACTCCCGAACAAATTGTTCCTGTGGAAAAAACGTAACAGTTATCCACAAAATTCATTTTTCTTGAGTGCCAGAAGGGTTGGGACATTCATGTGTGAAAGTCTCATGTCTGTACATCAAACGGTTTAGGAGTAGCGACGATGCGAAAACATGTGATGTTTTGGATTTTTAGACGTCATTTTTCAAAACCGCTCCATAGGAAATGAATGGGGGAGGTTTCGGGTTTGTGTCGCTCTGAGGTGATTTGCGAAAAATCTATAAATGCCACACCAATGAGGGTTACATTTCCCGAATCCTGACAAAAATACCTACGTTTTGATGTATAATTTGTCTACATAGAGTGAAAATTGAGTGAGTAAGGTCAAGTTGTTCGGAGTTTTGAAATCTTTAAAAAAGCTAGAGTGGCCCACTCTAGCGGTTGGAGAATTCCGTCATTGACTTTCATTGTAAACGATGATTTCGCTGATTTTTGGACATGAGCTTTGAGGAGTAACTGTGAAGAGACGATAAAAAATATCCATATGCCGTTTTCACTTCTGAGTAGTTCACAGATATATCTACAAACTGGAAGTTAAACGGTGTTCGTAGGTGAAAGCATGACGACACAGTACAGCGTTGAAAATGGTCATTTGGAGGCTTTTTTGAAGCTTTCTTTCTACCCGACTCCATTCATTCCTATGGGGTTGTTTTGGGGTGGTTTTTCGCTTATTTTGTTGCCATGGTAACTCGAAATCCCAATAAAAGTAGTAGCACACATCTCGAGATCGAGCCACAGGTTTTGATGCCTATATTGTGGGGGTGCACGCTATGTTTTGGGCCGCATTAATCGTGAAGGAAGAAAAATAAAGAATATTAATATTAACTAGAAAAATTTCTGAAGAAATTTAGCAAGGCGCCTGCCACTTGGTGCGTACCGTACCGTCAGAAATAGCAACAGGAAGTAACACTGCGAATTTCAGGTTCCTACGGTCTTCACAGCCCTCGCAGTGGCCGTTGAAAGGTGCCATGTTAAGTCAATGGACCTCCTAGGAGCCTCTTGCTAGCAGCGTTGTCATGGAGACTCACTGACATCTACAGCCCTCTCTCTGTCTGTAAAGGTTGAAGAACTCTGGCTAAGCAGCTGTGGTAGGACCTTCCTAAAGCTATTTCCGGTTAGCAACATGCTAACGGTTAGCCGCTAGCATGGCTGTGTTCAGTATCACCGGGTGATGTTACTCTGTTAGTTTGGTTGAAATCCTGTACTGAGAAGTGCCTAAAAAGGGAGAAAATCCTAAAATTCACCAAATCTGTCAAGCAGAAGTTTGTAGGAGCTTCCTAGAGCTACTTCCGGTTAGCAACATGCTAACCATTAGCCGCTAGCATGGTTGTGTTCAGTATCACCGGGTGATTGTACTCTGTCAGTTTGGTCCAAATCCTGTAAAGGGATGTGCCTCAAATAGGGAGAAAATACGTAATTTATAACGTTGCCATGGTAACTCAAAATGGCGGGTGGTAAAAAAAATACTTCATGGGATCAGCACACATGTTTTGATATTCGCAACGTGGGGATTATAATACAAAACTCCAAGTCTCCCACAACGGGAATCGATCCCACGACCTCTTGCATGCTAAGCCTGCACTCTCCCTCTGAGCTATACTGTAGCGCCATATATGGGCATGCAGTATTGGGTCCATAAGGGGTTTAATCCCCCATTGAAAAGCATTGGATGTTTGACACCTCATAGCTGGGATATGCTTTATACGACGTAGCCCAAATTTCTTGTGGAGCTTTCTCTCTAAAGTACGAACAGACTCTGTGAAGCAAAAGTTGGTGAGACCTTCTTAGAGCTACTTCCGGTTAGCAACATGCTAACAGTTAGCCGCTAACATGGTTGTGTTCAGTATCACCGGGTGATTGTACTCTGTCAGTTTGGTCCAAATCCTGTACTGGGAAGTGCCTCAAATAGGGGTGCCAATACTTAATGTCACAAAACGTGACCAAAGTTCATTGGTCAGATTGGCCTCCTTTAGCAACTCAGCCTCACCACATCTGGGCCCAGAACTCAACATTTGACCAAAATGGTGTGTAGTGCCATTTCCCACAGGTGGGTGGTGCTGTATTGGCCAAGTGGGTCGTGTCTAGGCATCATGCCAGGTCCTGTTAGAAGCAAAGACCCAATAGGAAAGCATGTAAAATCCAAAATGGGACAGTAAACTGACACATGACTGAAAGTCACATGAAAATTTTAAAATGTTAAGAGGAAGTGACTGTGCGAATTTCAGATTTCTACATTAATCACAGCCGCTGCAGCTGGCGTCGAAAGTTGCCATTCTATCTCAATGGAACGTCTCCCACTGGCCCTCAGAGTTCCGTCGTCATGGAAACTCACTGACACAGCTGCAGCGGGCCAGTCTAAAAAAGTGCAGACACTTGGTGTCCAAGTCTGCCTATTGGATTATAATGGAGAACTTTGCCTCGAACAACGCACGATTTCTCCGGAACCGTAAATGGTAGAGACGTAATTTTTTCTGTGTTTATTTCGTAACGGATAGGGGAAGAAGACTTGCTATCGGTTTTTGCTGGAAAAAGTTTAATAAAGGCGTAAAAAATTATGATCTAAAGGACATTTTTATGAAATTTCAGAAATCCTCTGAAAATGATCCCGAACAAATCGCTCTGGCTAAAAAAGTATAAGAGATATCGAAATAATTCTTTCAATGTGAGTATCAGCAGGCTTTTGATGACCATGTAGCTAATTTTCATATTTTTACAAAAATCGGTGTAGGCACAGCGACGATGTAAAAAAGTGGATGATGTGGTAAAATGCAGCTCCAAAGCGATTTCAGGATTTTGCACATTCGCTACTCCCGAACAAATTATTCCTGCGGAAAAACCGTAACAGTTATCCACAAAATTCCTTTTTTGTGAGTGCCAGAAGGGTTGGGACATTCATGTGTGAAAGTCTCATGTCTGTACATAAAACGGTTTAGGAGTAGTGACGATGCGAAAACATGTGATGTTTTGGATTTTTAGACGTCATTTGTCAAAACCGCTCCATAGAAAATGAATGGGGAGGTTTCTGGTTTGTGTCGGTCTGAGGTGATTTGCGAAAAATCTATAAATGCCACACCAATGAGGGTTACATTTCCTGAATCCTGACAAAAATACCTACGTTTTGATGTATAATTTGTCTACATAGAGTGAAAATTGAGCGAGTAAGGTCAAGTTGTTCGGAGTTTTGAAATCTTTAAAAAAGCTAGAGTGGGCCACTCTAGCGGTTGGAGAATTCCGTCATTGACTTTCATTGTAAACGATGATTTCGCTGATTTTTGGACATGAGCTTTGAGGAGTAACTGTGAAGAGACGATAAAAGATATCCACATCCCGTTTTCACTTCTGAGTAGTTCACAGAAATATCTACAAACTGGAAGTTAAATGGTGTTCATAGGTGAAAGCATGACGATACAGTACAGCGTTGAAAATGGTCTATTGGAGGCTTTTTTGAGGCTTTCTTTCGACTCGACTCCATTCATTCCTATGGGTTTTTTGGGGGTGGTTTTTCGCTAATTTTGTTGCCATGGTAACTCGAAATCCCAATAAATGTAGTAGCACACATCTCGTAATCGAGCCGCAGGTTTTGATACCTATATTGTGGGGGTGCACGCTACTGTTCGGGCCCCATTAATCGTGATGTAAGAAAAATAAAGAATAATAATAAATAAGCCGTTTAGAGGTGCATAGTAATAGGTGCCTCCATGCATTTGCATGGGAGGCAGTGCTGTGCTTCGCACAGCACTGCCTCCTCATTGCAAATGCTATGGCAGGCGCCTAATAAAGAGACGCCTTTAGAGGTGAATAGTAATAGGCCCTGCCCATGCATTTGCATTGGGAGGCAGTGCTGTGCTTCGCACAGCACTGCCTCCTCATTGCACATGCAAGGCAGGCGCCTAACTAGAAAAATTTCTGAAGAAATTTAGCAAGGCGCCTGCCACTTGGTGCGTACCGTACCGTCAGAAATAGCAACAGGAAGCCACACTGCGAATTTCAGCTTCCTACGGTCTTCACAGCCCCCGCAACGGCCGTTGAAAGGTGCCATGTTAAGTCAATGGACCTCCTAGGAGCCTCTTGCTAGCAGCGTTGTCATGGAGACTCACTGACAGCTGCAGCCCTCTCTCTGTCTGTAAAGGCAGAAGAACTCTGGCTAAGCAGCAGTTGGTAGGACCTTCCTAAAGCTATTTCCGTTAGCAACATGCTAACGGTTAGCCGCTAGCATGGCTGTGTTCAGTATCAGCGGGTGATGTTACTCTGTTAGTTTGGTTGAAATCCTGTACTGAGAAGTGCTTAAAAAGGGAGAAAATGCTAAAATTCACCAAATCTGTCAAGCAGAAGTTTGTACAGGCTTCCTAGAGCTACTTCCGGTTAGCAACATGCTAAACGTTAGCCGCTAACATGGTTGTGTTTGGTATCACTGGGTGAGTGTACTCTGTTAGTTTGATCCAAATCCTGTACTGGGATGAGCCTTAAATAGGGAGAAAAAACGTTGTTTATAACGTTGCCATGGTAACTCGAAACCCCAATAAAAGTAGTAGCACACATCTCGTAATCGAGCCACAAGTTTTGATACCTATATCGTGGGGGTGCTCGCTACAGTTCTGGCTGCATTTATCGTGATGTAAGAAAAATAAAGAATAACTAGAAAAATTTCTGAAGAAATTTAGCAAGGCGCCTGCCACTTGGTGCGTACCGTACCATCAGAAATAGCAACAGGAAGCCACACTGCGAATTTCAGCTTCCTACGGTCTTCACAGCCCCCGCAACGGCCGTTGAAAGGTGCCATGTTAAGTCAATGGACCTCCTAGGAGCCTCTTGCTAGCAGCGTTGTCATGGAGACTCACTGACAGCTGCAGCCCTCTCTCTGTCTGTAAAGGCAGAAGAACTCTGGCTAAGCAGCAGTTGGTAGGACCTTCCTAAAGCTATTTCCGTTAGCAACATGCTAACGGTTAGCCGCTAGCATGGCTGTGTTCAGTATCAGCGGGTGATGTTACTCTGTTAGTTTGGTTGAAATCCTGTACTGAGAAGTGCTTAAAAAGGGAGAAAATGCTAAAATTCACCAATCTGTCAAGCAGAAGTTTGTACAGGCTTCCTAGAGCTACTTCCGGTTAGCAACATGCTAAACGTTAGCCGCTAACATGGTTGTGTTTGGTATCACTGGGTGAGTGTACTCTGTTAGTTTGATCCAAATCCTGTACTGGGATGAGCCTTAAATAGGGAGAAAAAACGTTGTTTATAACGTTGCCATGGTAACTCGAAACCCCAATAAAAGTAGTAGCACACATCTCGTAATCGAGCCACAAGTTTTGATACCTATATCGTGGGGGTGCTCGCTACAGTTCTGGCTGCATTTATCGTGATGTAAGAAAAATAAAGAATAACTAGAAAAATTTCTGAAGAAATTTAGCAAGGCGCCTGCCACTTGGTGCGTACCGTACCGTCAGAAATAGCAACAGGAAGTAACACTGCGAATTTCAGGTTCCTACGGTCTTCACAGCCCTCGCAGCGGCTGTTGAAAGGTGCCATGTTAAGTCAATGGACCTCCTAGGAGCCTCTTGCTAGCAGCGTTGTCATGGAGACTCACTGACAGCTACAGCCCTCTCTGTCTGTAAAGGTTGAAGAACTCTGGCTAAGCAGCTGTTGGTAGGACCTTCCTAAAGCTATTTCCGGTTAGCAACATGCTAACGGTTAGCCGCTAGCATGGCTGTGTTCAGTATCACCGGGTGATGTTACTCTGTTAGTTTGGTTGAAATCCTGTACTGAGAAGTGCCTAAAAAGGGAGAAAATCCTAAAATTCACCAAATCTGTCAAGCAGAAGTTTGTACAGGCTTCCTAGAGCTACTTCCGGTTAGCAACATGCTAAATGTTAGCCACTAACATGGTTGTTTTTGGTATCACTGGGTGAGTGTACTCTGTTAGTTTGGTCCAAATCCTGTACTGGGATGAGCCTCAAATAGGGAGAAAAAACGTTGTTTATAACGTTGCCATGGTAACTCAAAATGGCGGGTGATACAAAAAAACTTCATGGGATCAGCACACATGTTTTAATATACACACTGTTGGGATTATAATATAAAACTTTAATTCCCCCCCCCCATCGATCCCATGACCTCTTGCATGCAAAGCCTGCATGCAAGGGGTTTGGTCCCCCATTGAAAAGCATTGGATGTTTGACACCTCATAGCTTGGAGATGCTTTATGCGACGTAGCCCAAATTTCTTGCGGAGCTTTCTCTCTAAAGTAAGAACAGTTTCTGTGAAGCAGAAGTTGGTGAGACCTTCATAGAGCTACTTCCGGTTAGCAACATGCTAACAGTTAGCCGCTAACATGG
This sequence comes from Fundulus heteroclitus, assembly GCF_011125445.2. Classification (NCBI taxonomy): domain Eukaryota; kingdom Metazoa; phylum Chordata; class Actinopteri; order Cyprinodontiformes; family Fundulidae; genus Fundulus; species Fundulus heteroclitus. The sequence goes on along the minus strand of NW_023397425.1, from coordinate 3,628 downwards.
TTGTGTTCAGTATCACCGGGGGATTGTACTCTGCCAGTTTGGTCCAAATCCTGTACTGGGAAGTGCCTCAAATAGCGGTGCCAATACTTAATGTCACCAAACGTGACCAAAGTTCATGGGTCAGATTGGCCTCCTTTAGCAACTCACCCTCACCACATCTGGGCATAGAACTCAACATTTGACCAAAATTGTCAGTAGCGCCAAATTCCCAATGGTGGGTGGTGCTGTATTGGCCAATTGGGTCGTGTCTGGTTATAATGCCAGGTCCTGTTGGAAGCAAAGGTCCAATAGGAAAGCATGTGAAATCCCAAATGGGACAGAAAAGGGACACATGGCTGAAAGTCACATGAAAATTTTAAAATGTTAAGAGGAAGTGACTGTGCGAATTTCAGATTTCTACATTAATCACAGCCGCTGCAGTGAGCGATGAAAGTTGCCATTCTATCTCAATGGAACGTCTCCCACTGGCCCTCAGAGTTCCGTCGTCATGGAAACTCACTGACACAGCTGCAGCGGGCGAGGTGCAGAGACTTTGCTCACAATAAGTCCCATTGGATTATAATTGAGAACTTTGCCCCGAACAACGCTTCATATCTCCTGATCTATAAATGGTAGAGACGTAATTTTTTCAGCGTTTATTTCCTAACGGATAGTGGAAGAAGAAAAGCTATCGTTTTTTGCTGGAAAAAGTTTAATAAAGGCGTAAAAAATTATGATCTAAATGGGATTTTTATGGATTTTTAGAAATCCTCTTAAAACGGTTCCGAACAAATCGCTGTAACTCAAAAAGTATAAGAGATATCAAAATAATTCTTTCACTATGAGTATCAGCAGGCTTTTGATGACCATGTAGCTCATTTTCATATTTTTACAAAAATCGGTGTAGACACAGCGACGATGTAAAAAAGTGGTTGATGTGGGAAAATGCAGCTCCAAAGCGTTTTTAGGATTTTGCACATTCGCTACACCCGAACAAATTGTTCCTGCGGAAAAACCGTAACAGTTATCCACAAAATTCCTTTTTTGTGAGTGCCAGAAGGGTTGGGACATTCATGTGTGAAAGTCTCATGTCTGTACATAAAACGGTTTAGGAGTAGCGACGATGCGAAAACATGTGATGTTTTGGATTTTTAGATGTCATTTTTCAAAACCGCTCCATAGGAAATGAATGGGGGAGGTTTCGGGTTTGTGTCGGTCTGAGGTGATTTGCGAAAAATCTATAAATGCCACACCAATGAGGGTTACATTTCCCGAAGCCTGACAAAAATACCTACGTTTTGATGTATAATTTGTCTACGTAGAGTGAAAATTGAGAGAGTAAGGTCAAGTTGTTCGGAGTTTTGAAATCTTTAAAAAAGCTAGAGTGGGCCACTCTAGCGGTTGGAGAATTCCGTCATTGACTTTCATTGTAAACGATGATTTCGCTGATTTTTGGACATGAGCTTTGAGGAGTAACTGTGAAGAGACGATAAAAGATATCCACATCCCGTTTTCACTTCTGAGTAGGTCACAGATATATCTACAAACTGGAAGTTAAACGGTGTTCGTAGGTGAAAGCATGACGACACAGTACAGCGTTGAAAATGGTCATTTGGAGGCTTTTTTTAGGCTTTCTTTCTACCCGACTCCATTCATTCCTATGGGGTTTTTTGGGGGTGGTTTTTCGCTAATTTTGTTGCCATGGTAACTCGAAATCCCAATTAAAGTAGTAGCACACATCTCGTAATCGATCCGCAGGTTTTGATACCTATGTTGTGGGGGTGCACGCTACAGTTCGGGCCGCATTAATCGTGACGGAAGAAGAAGTAAAGAATATTAATAAAGAGACGCGTTTAGAGGTGCATAGTAATAGGTGCCTCCATGCATTTGCATTGGAGGCAGTGCTGTGCTTCGCACAGCACTGCCTCCTCATTGCAAATGCTATGGCAGGCGCCTAATAATAAATAAGCCGTTTAGAGGTGCATAGTAATAGGTGCCTCCATGCATTTGCATGGGAGGCAGTGCTGTGCTTCGCACAGCACTGCCTCCTCATTGCAAATGCTATGGCAGGCGCCTAACTAGAAAAATTTCTGAAGAAATTTAGCAAGGCGCCTGCTACTTGGTGCGTACCGTACCGTCAGAAATAGCAACAGGAAGCAACACTGTGAATTTCAGCTTCCTACGGTCTTCACAGCCCCGCAGCGGCCGTTGAAAGGTGCCATGTTAAGTCAATGGACACTCCTAGGAGCTCTTGCTAGCAGCGTTGTCAGGAGACTCACTGACAGCTGCAGCCCTCTCTCTGTCTGTAAAGGCAGGAAGAACTCTGGTAAGCAGAAGTTGAAGGACCTTCCTAAAGCTACTTCCGTTAGCAACATGCTAACGGTAGCCGCTAAGCATGGCTGTGTTCAGTATCACACGGGTGCTGTACTCTGTTAGTTTGGTTTGAAATCCCTGTACTGAGAAGTGCCTAAAAGGGAGAAAATCCTAAAATTCCCCAAATCTGTCAAGCAGGAGTTTTGTACAAGGCTTCCTAGAGCTATTCCGGTTAGCAACATGCTAACCGTTAGCACGCTAAACATGGTTGTATTGGTATCACTGGGTGAGTGTACTCTGTTAGTTTGGTCCAAATCCTGTACTGGGATGAGCCTCAAAATAGGGAGAAAAAAGTCGTTTATAACGTTGCCATGTAAATCAAAATGGCGGGTGGTACAAAAAAATACTTATGGGATCAGCAAACATGTTATTAATATACACACGTGGGGATTATAATACAAAACTTAGTCTCCACGCCGGGTTCGATCCCACGACCTCTTGCATGCAAAGCATGCATTTCCACTGAGCTAACTGCAGTGCCATATATGGGCATGCATATTGGGCCATAAGGGGGTTTGTTCCCCCATTGAAAGCATTGGATGTTGACACCTCATAGCTGGAGATGCTTTTGCACGTAGCCCAAATTTTTGGAGACTTTCTCTCTAAAGTAAGAACAGACTCTCTGAAGCAGAAGATGGTGAGACCTTTTTAGAGCTACTCCGGTTAGCAACATGCTAATCAGTAGCCGCTAAACATGGTTGTGTTCAGTATCACTGGGTGATTTACTCTGTCAGTTTGGCCAATCCTGTACGGAAGTGCCTCAAATAGGGGTGCAATATTAATGTCACAAACGTGACCAAAGTTCATGGTCATATTGGCCTCCTTTAGCAATTCAGCCTCACCACTCGGGCCCAGACTCAACATTTGACCAAAATGGTGTGTAGTGCCATTTCCCACTGTGGGTGGTGCTGTATTGGCCAAGGGGTCGTGTCGTAGGCATCATGGCCAGGTCCTGTTGGAAGCAAAGACCCATATAGGAAAGCATGTAAAATCCAAACGGGGAAGTAACTGACACATGGCTGAAAGTCACATGAAAAATTTTAAAATGTAAGAGGAAGTGACTGTGCGAATTTCAGATTTCTACATTAATCACAGCCGCTGCAGCTGGCGTCGAAAGTTGCCATTCATATCAATGGAACGTCTCCCACTGGCCCTCAGAGTTCCGTCGCATGGAAACTCACTGACACAGCTGCGGCGGCCAGTCTACAAAAGTGCAGAGACTTGCTCCACAATAAGTCCCATTGGATTATATGGAGAACTTTGCCCCGAACAACGC
>NW_023397424.1:0-32209 GCF_011125445.2 Fundulus heteroclitus | reverse complement strand
AGCGGAGACTGCTTCAGAGTGGTTTGGAGGTTGTAAACTGAGCAGTCTCCGAGCACTCTCATGCAAGTAAAATTTAAACTAATTCTCTGTGTCTTCTTTGTGCAGGTTGCTGAATAAGATGTTTGGTGTTTAAACCTAACATTAAATGGTCCTTCGAGCCGGATTTCAACATACCTAACGATCCCAGCAGGTAAAGTGAGGTTCCAGCAAGTCTGTGGCCACAGCACTAAGACCCTTTCCGGGACTGGTCCCTCCTTTACGGGCTGGGATCCGAAGGTTGAAGAATTCCAGAGACACAGAGAATTGTGAGTAGATTTCGTTAAGAGGAATGAGTGAACATTTCAGATAAAAAACAGTTAAAGTCCGCAGGAGGACAGACTCCTCTAGTTTAAACTAACTAGTTAAATTCTGTGAAGGACGGCGGAGTCCTCTGTTTCTGAGAAACAAGATAAAACCCTGACATCTAGGCACTATCAGGTAGCAGATAAAAAACAGTTAAAGTCCGCAGGAGGACAGACTCCTCTAGTTTAAACAAACTAGTTAAATTCTGTGAAGGACGGCGGCGTCCTCTGTTTTAAAAAAATAGGAAATCTAAACAGTTAAAGTCCGCAGGAGGACAGACTCCTCTAGTTTAAACTAACTAGTTAAATTCTGTGAAGGACGGCGGCGTCCTCTGTGTTAGATTAAAAGTAAGAGCTCAAAAGTGTGACTGTGTGTGTGTGAGGAAATACAAATACCACTAGGTATTTTATTTCATACCAACCAGGCAAGAACAAATATGACGAGCTTTGTGGATGCATGTAGGCAAGAAAACTCCACCTTGAAGGTTGAAGTGAGTTTTACCACAAACAGTTATTAATCGTCATCTTGTCTAAATAAACCCAGTGTTAGAACACAGCAGGTGTTGCAACCCACTGGGTCCAAACATTCACCAAAATGGGAAAGGGACAAAGTGAACAAAAATGCGAGCTGCTTGAAGAACTTACATGTAAAGATTGGAAAGTTGTTGAGAAAGAAGATAAAGCAGCAATGGTGCCCTTATGTTATTGGATAAAAAAGTACAACTTCAATGGCAAACTATCCACTTCTGACATAAACGAACTACAGGAAAAAATAAAATTTTAATGCAAAAACAAGGAGAAGCAAATGGCAAAAGAAGGTCTTGCCCAGACCCAAGTCTGGATAAAAACAGCAGGACCCACTCTGATCAAATTTAACATTTAGCTACATGGGTAAAATAATACAATTCAGGTTTAAGAGGTGACTTAACAAACAGAAAATAGCTAAAATTCCAGGAAGCTATCATTAATAAATCGGGAAATCTAAAGGGGAAATACAGAGCAACACTCTGGGAGTTTTTTAGAACAAGGTTTCGTAAAAAAAAAAAAAAAAAAAAGAAAGAAAGAAAGAGAGAGACGTCTCGCAGAACACTACGCGCAAGCTGTCTGTCTGTCTTGTACAACATATTGTGTCTGTGGAAATGAGATCATTTTGTTTGAGTGAGTGGGGGAGAGACTGCTTGGATCCGCGGAGATTGATGTCTGTGCGCTAATGGGTTTTTGTGTGTAAGTCTGTGTTTGTAGATTTGTGCGTATGACAGAGCTGAGAATAGCAACTGAAGCGTAAGAGAATTACGGTGCATTTGATCAGGATATTAGTGAAAATAAATAGAATTGTGCAGCATGGATATCAATGGATTCATGACAGCTGTAAAAAATAATAGAGTAGGGTCTTTTATATTGTAATGTTATAACTTTATTAACTTGGCAAACAGCATGTGGGGAGATTATATGGGAGAAGTGGAGCTGGATGGAATATGTGTGGGGGAGACTTTTTACACTGAGCTGAGGCGAACCTCGGGGGGACAGTTTGACCTAAAGCAGGACAATAGATATGATAAACAAACCTGACCAACATCTGAATGTGTTGGGCGGAGAATTAACGGTTCCTGGTGACACCCCCAGGAACAACACATTATTAGAAACACCCACCAACTATGTGGTCATCTGTTACTACACCTACAGCCCCAACATCGCTGAAAACAGCCGAGGATTGGTCACTGATAGTTGATATGTCCCGCCTGCTGCTCAGGCCGCAGCCCTCCCCTCTAGGGACAGACTTGCTGTCTCTGCATTGACAAACTTAGGGACTGCTCAGGAATATGTGTTTGAGAAAGAGAGTAAATAATAAATGAATAATAAAACTTATATCTGTGTTTAGGAGTTAAAAAATATTTCAGCATGAAATATTATTTATTCACTCATTTTGTTTATACATTGTGTAAACATCAGGGCGTAATAATTTGTGATTTAGCTCATTATTGGCTATAGTTCATCATTTTATGGCACCAGAATGTTGTCATTCCAATTCTGAAAAGTACTTAAAAAGAAAAATAGTTTTTGTATAAGCATAATTTTAACTAGTGTGGTTTATTGCAAAAGTGCATATTAAAATTCCAAATGAGCTTTTATACTTTCAGAAATAAAAAGATAGAATACGAAATTAATTGAAATTAAAATTTTAATAGTTTGAAAGCCCTAGTTTAAATATAATACACTAGACTTAAATCTGGTTGATCTAAGGAAAGCAGGAATTAGCTCACTAACAACTTCTGCTAATTGTAGGTCTAGGAATCACCAGTTAGCAGAACCAAAAGTTAAAAGTTAAAATGGAACTTAAAGCTGTTTGGTAAAAGTACAACCCGGTTGATTAGACAGATTTTATCAGCCCTACGTCTAGTCATGTATCAGTTTTACAGTTATCCTCAGATGGAGTTGCTGATGTTTAAGAATTTATGAAGAATGTTACTGGTTTAAATCGTTTTACCACAGAAGTTAAACTTTGCAGAGCGACAGAAATCAACAGGAACAAAAAAGGATTTGGAAAAATTAAAGGGGAGATCCCAAAGTATTTTTTTAATGTAAACACATTCTCTAAATTAGATAATTTGATGGCGAGCATCATGACTGTCAAGCTTTAGCCGAACAGACAGCCAAAAGCAGGGCTGATCTGAAGGACGTTCCCCTGACTGAGGGAGAAACATTGTTTGTAGATGGCTCATCCAAAAAGGATGACAAAGGCAAAACAAGAACTGGCTACTCTGTAGTCACCGCTGACACAGTACTAAAAGCTTTTTCTTTGCCACAACACTACTCTGCCCAAGCTGCAGAATTAGTGGCCTTGACTGAGGCCTGTAAACTCATGAAAGGAAAAAAAAAAGTAACCATTTACACTGACAGCCTGTATGCCTTTGCAACCACACACACATTTGCCCAACATTGGAAAAATAGAGGCATGATAACATCGACTGGAAAACCAGTAACTCATGCAAATTTGTTAAAAGAACTCCTTCGAACCGTGCAGACACTTTCGTGTGCACACTTTCTATGGACCCTGAGCCTTTAACTCATGATGTTTTAAGGGAAATGCAAAACCAGGCCCCACAACAAGAAATAAAACTGTGGCAGCGCAATGGTGCTGTACAGACAGATGGCTTGTACACCTGACCAGCAAATAAACCCATTCTGCCTAAAAATCTCTATAAATGGGCAGCAATTTTGAGCCATGGGAAGTCCCATGTCTCAACAGGAGGGATGGTGGGGTTAATAAACAAAGTATACACCACCTATGGGTTTAATTCTTATGGGGTTAATAAACAAAGTATACACCACCTATGGGTTTAATTCTTATTCAAAAAAATTTTGTACATCATTTCTGATATGTGCAAAAAACAATGCTCAGGGGAACCTGAGACCAAAAAGAGGTCAGTTTCCAAAACCTGATTATCCGTTTCAACATCTACACATGGACTTTATTGAATTAAGTCCTAGTGAAGGAAAAAATATTGTCTGGTAATAGTTGATTCATTTTCCAAATGGATAGAACTATTTCCACACAAACATCCAGATGCGTTAACAGTGGCAAAAGCTTTATGTAAAGACATTATCCCTCGTTATGGGATACCAGAAAAAATCTACAGTGATAATGGATCACAGGGTTAGTTGAGAGAACTAACGGAACAATAAAGAACAGACTAAGAAAGTGCATGGAAGAAACAGGAAGGCCGTGGACTATGTGCCTAGACCTTGTTAAACTGCACATAAACATTACTAGCACAAATGGCCTGACACCCTATGAAATGGTGTTTGGTAAACCATATAGACTGCCCTATTTTGAGAACAAATGGGAAACTGACGATGAAAGCACTCTAGCAGACTATATGAGAAAAATGCTGGAAAAACAGAAAAAAGTGACAGAACAAACTGACAGTGTTACAACTTCTGTGTCTCCACAAGAAAACCAGTTAGTTGAACCAGGGGACTGGGTTCTCATAAAAAGCATAAAGAAGAAACATTGGCATTGCACCTAAGTGGGAAGGACCTTTCCAGGTTTTGCTGACCACTGGAACTGCTGTAAGATTGCAGAGCGGAGCACGTGGATTCACTTAACACATTGCAAAAGAATCATTAAATCATAAAGTGCACAATTTCCATTATATCATTCAATTGACTGTATTAGTCTGCCTCCTAGTGATTGCTTTGTGGTATCTGTTTGTAGTATTGTAATTCTTCAACGACCCTCAGAGTAAGTCCGTTGTACAAAGGGGGTTGTATTTCTAGTATACAATCGTCTCAAATCGGTGAAGATTGTCCACACCTCTGCCGAGGGGTCTTTAGGAAGGATTTCAATCTGCAACAGAATGCTAACTGAAAAGGGAAAAGACTTGTGTGGTTGGGGATAGCCATCCTAACCGTGGCAGCAGTAGTTATATGGCTATGGGAAGCTCAAATTCCTTATGGAACTAAAAAAGCCAGAGAACCAAGAAGAGTGGGCTACTACAATCCTAAACCTTCCCAAATTATGAAACTATTACAAAATCCATGTAAAGCGTCGAAAGATGACAAAAGAACTGAAGAGCTATATTTTTGTTATCAGAATAATAAGATCCGGACGGTGATTAGTTTTAATAAAGACCAATTCAAGATAGGAGGTTACAAAGCTTCTGATTGGAAAGGTTACAAATGGTATTTAGATGGCACAGGAATGAAACAGACTGGGCACAACTGGGAAAATGTGTTTGAGACAACAGATCATACGTGGAGACAAAACACATATGGTACGAGTAACATTGCCAGACAGTGGAAAGGAAAGGTGAAACTAACTGATGCCAGTAATACTATTTTCCTGACGATAAATACCACCCATAAACCTTTTGGAAAACCAGCCAGTTTCAGAAAATTTAAAGATCCTCCCTGTCATGGTTTAGCCCTGTGTATTTGGCGCCCTCACCAGACAGATCCGTGCATTACCTTGTTTTTCTGCCCAAACCTGACAACAATAATGATGCCTGAAGTTACTTTAGGACAAAAAACTGTCTCTCCAATAACTCCACACATATATGTAGATCCTACTGCAGATGATTGGTTCAAAATTACCACAGGAATGTCCGGAAAAAGCAATAGTTGGCTTTTAATGGTGGAACAAGCTGCTCATACTGTATCCACAGGTTGTTTAGTTTGTATGGGTCCCAGACCCTTGCTACAGGTTGTACCAGCAACAATGACTCCTGAATGTCTGACTGAAATAATGAATAACACAGTGCCTTCTGGAAACTGTACATTCTGGGACACTATTTACCCTCTAACTACTGAAGATAAAGGAAAACCGCTGTTTTCAAAACATGTGGCTCCAGGTAACTTCACATGTGTAAATAGAACTGGATCAGGCAAAAAATTAGGAAAGTTAAATGAGACCCAGTGTACAGAAATACTTTCAGTAAACATAACTTTCAAACCTGTAGCACGTAGTGACATCTGGTGGTGGTGTGGTGATAATAGATTATTTGACAAACTCCCTTATAACACCATTGGCCTTTGTGCATCTGTGACATTGATTTTTGCCAGTTTCTATAACTCCACTTACAGTACGGGAATTATTGACCGCGGTGAAAAGTGTTTTTCCACACACTTGGCAAAAAAGAAACAAGAGAGCAGTACAAGGTTGGAGTGAGGACGATTCAACTTATATTGATAGCATAGGAGTTCCCCGCGGAGTTCCAGATGAGTACAAAATCGTAAATCAGATTGCAGCAGGATTTGAATCTTTTATTTGTTGGTGGTGCACTATAAATAAAAACGTAGACAGAATCAACTACATCCATTATAACGTTCAGAGATTAGGTAATAAAACAGAACAAGGTTTTGCAGCCATCCATGAACAACTGTCAGCTACCTCTATAATGGCTTTCCAGAACAGAATTGCTGTTGATATGCTCCTAGCAGAAAAAGGAGGTGTCTGTGCCATCTTTGGAGAACAGTGTTGTACCTTTATTCCAAATAACACTGCGGCAGATGGCAGCTTGACAAAGGCCCTAGAAGGCCTCCATTCCTTAAACAGCAAAATGAAAGACCATTCTGGAGTTGATACATCTATGTGGGATGGCTTTGGAGAAGTGTTTGGAAAAATACAAACAGCTAGTGGTATCAATTTTAATGTCTATTGCTGTGTTTGCAGCTATTCTGACCTTATGTGGATGTTGCTGTATTCCGTTTATAAGAGCATTGTGCACTAGAGAGATAACAACAGCCATACAGCCCGTAAAAGAGGAAATGTATGCGCTGCTTGCAACTGAAAAATCACCAGCTGATTCTGAAAATGAAGACGAAGAGGACATCTCTTAATTTTCCAGACCTGTATCCTGATCCCGACGACTGTGATGACCTCTGGGTGTAACCTTTAAGTTGTGAATGAATTTATGGTTGAAAATCTGACAAGAAGAGACCAATAAAGGATGAAACATAGCTTAAAGTGAATAAACAGGAGGGTAATGTTGGATTTATTATAGTTATTCTACTTTTAATCTATATTCTAGTTATATTATGTTTCACTTATAATAACTAAATGACTATGCAATCTTATATTTTACTAATAACATTCTTGACCATTTACAATATTATATTATACTTATTACTGAAGTGTTATTTCTCCTTATATCAGAACACAAGCATGCGAGCAGTTGCAGGTTGCACCCAATTGTATCTTGCAGCTGCCTGTGGAAGATAAAGAAGTTACTCCCATAACAATGAATGCTGTTGTTGTGTATTGGTTCCCTGCCTAATAGATTTCAACTGGTTTGTTCCCCTTCCCTCAGCAGTTGAAATCCTGTGTAACTAGGGCGTTCCAATTTTCAATAAAAAGCCTGGCGAGCGGAGACTGCTTCAGAGTGGTTTGGAGGATTGTAAACCCCTGGTATATGGAATTCCTCAAATGACATCGAATTACTAAATTTAGATGCATACGTAACGGCCATCTTGTTGTCATACAAGCAGAGCAGTAACGCTTGAATAGTTTCCTTGTTTGAGTCAAATAGTGAACAGATACATGACACTGCTCTCAGTTGGTTCAGATCATATCTCACAAACCGGACAGAATACATCTCCCTAGGCCATTCCAAATCACATCCACACACAGGTACATGTGGTGTCCCCCAGGGGTCAGTCCTTGGCCTCATCCTCTTCATCCTTTACCTCACTCCCCTTGGCCAAATCATCAGCTGCCACAATATTTAATTTCATTGCTATGCTGATGACATACAGTTCTATGTTAATGTCACAGCTGACACCTCACCCTCACAGTCATCCCCATCAAAACTCACCACCTGTCTGGAGGAGATAAATGTATGGATGGAGCAAAACTTTCTTCAACTATATAGCTCAAAAACCGAAACCATACTGGTTGGAACTCCTCATCAAACCAAATCATTATCCATAACCAGCACCACCTTTTCTGGCAGTAACATCCCGCTTTCATCAACAGTTAGATTTCTTGGTGTAAAAATGGACTCCCAACTCACTTTTGAAGCCCATATAAATCACCTATGCAAGACCTCTTTCTATCACCTCTGAAATATTTCCAAACTCCGTCCCATTCTCTCCCTCCCAGATGCAGAAAAGCTGGTTCATGCCTTTGTCTCCTCCAGACTGGACTATTGCAACGCACTTCTCATTGGGATCCTTAGAAAAAGTCTGCAGAGGCTTCAGTATATTAAAAACTCTGCAGCTAGGATCCTGATGAGAGTGTGGAAACATGAGCACATTACCCCCATTCTCCATTCACTACACTGGCTTCCCAACTCCACCAGGATTGAGTACAAGGTTTCCCTCCTCACACATCAATGCATCCATGGACATGCCCCCCGCCTACCTCAAAGAACTTCTCAACCCACAGAACACAACCCGCTCCCTTCGCTCCACTCACTCAAACCTCCTCCACATTCCCAGAACCAGACTCAGGACAATGGGAGATAGGGCATTTTGCTGCTGCTGCCCCGCATCTGTGGAATGCCCTCACTGACACCTTGAGGGCACCTCAGTCCACTGAGTGTTTTAAAAAAGGCCTTAAAACATTTCTTTTTAGCAAAGCTTTTGGTCTCCTTTAGATGTTTTATTTTTATAACGCTTTTTAATGTTTTTTTCCCCCCCTGTAGCACTTGGAGATCTTTTGATAGAAAGTGCAGTATAAATTAAATGTATTATTTAGGCGCCTGCCTTGCATGTGCAATGAGGAGGCAGTGCTGTGCTTCGCACAACACTGCCTCCCAATGCAAATGCATGGGCAGGGCCTATTACTATTCACCTCTAAACAGACTCTTATTAGGCGGCCTGCCATAGCGTTTGCAACTAGAATCGTTCAACTTCTGAAGAAGTTGAAGAAGGCGCCCGCCTGGTGGTGCGCGTAACCGTCAAAGGCAAAGCTTCCGAGTTCCTTGGTCGTAGGCTTTTATCACTTGGGGATTTTAAATCAAATCTTCTGAGTGTAAAAAGGATTTGTCTTTGTCAAAACCAGCCGACAGGAGAAGGTCTGCATCCAAGCAGCATGTATTCATACATACATACACACATACATACATACATACATACATACATATCTATCTATATACCCATATATTCTTCAATCTTATAGTATAGTCCTACACTCTTAAGATATTTAATAACAGCTTTCTGTATTTCCTTTATCCCTTCTCCTGTTGTTCCTATTTATCCTTTCAAATTCCATTCCCTTCCTATTTGTCTTGTCTTTTGTTTTAATCTTATCCTTTCTTCATCATATTTCCTACAATATAATAAAATATGTTCTACATTTTCTATTACTTTACATACTTTACATCTATACATTCACCTGTTTCACTTTTCTTTAATAAAAATAATGTTTTATTTAACCCAGTATTTAACCCATAGTCTCCTCTCTTCGATTTTTTTCTAATCACACGCTTGGTATTAATAGATTTCTGTACCCTATAATAATTTCTTACACTTTTATCCATATTCCATCTATCTTGCCATTTTTCTTGATTTCTTTTTTAATTATTGTCTTAGCTTCTCCTTTCCCATACGGGTATATTTTTAATATTATTTGTTGTAATTGATTTTTTAGCTATTTGGTCTGCTGGAACCCAACAGAATGTTACATTTATATAAAGTTTTTGTATTCTGAATAAAGTTTGACGAATTTCTAATAATAAATCTTCTCTTTCTGATTTCATATTTTGGATACTGTAAAGAGCTGCCAAAGAATCAACATAACAAACTACTCTATTTGGTTGTACTTCCTCTATGCATTGTAATCCTATAAATAGGCGCCTAATTATTGCCATCATTTCTGCTGTATATACTGACATCTGATCAGGTAATCTCCTCCCAATACTTATCTTCATCATTGGAATGTATATTCTTATACCTACTTTTCCTTTATCATCTTTAGATCCATCTGTATATAAATCTAAATAGCTATAATATTTGGTTTTAATATAATTGTTTGCCATTTGACCTTTCCTACTGTCTACCCACTCTTTTTTTAATTCCCTTATATCAAAATCTATCTCAACATTTGGAAATAACCAAATAGGGATATTACTTATAGGTGTAGGTGAGTTAAACCATGTATTTTCAATTTTATATTCTTCTGTTTTATCTTTTATTATCCATACAAAACCCTTACCTTTAAAATTATTATATTCCCAACATTCCTTAATAACACTTTTTGCTATATTTTCATTTCCACATCCATATAAACGACACCAATATGTAAACCATGAGCTGATCTTTCCTTAAAGTTCAAATAGAAAACCACATACTTATAGTTTTCTCATTTGATAGTATGTACAAAATTAAATATATCACAAGTGATAAAAAAAACAAATTTGTTGTTTATAGCACAAAGTAACTCACTTAAATAGCAGACTATGCAAAATTTCTCTTTCAGTCACGTGACCCCGCTGTCTTAGTTACGGGGAGGCGCTGTAGGATGCCGTGGAAGTAAAGAGCATTATTAAACAGAAGATGAAGGAAAGGTGGCAAAAGCAATGGGAGGAAGAGAGGAAAGGACGGTGGCTGTACATGATTCAGAGGAGAGTGGGAGAAATGAGTTGTGGCAGGGAGGAGCAGAAGGGAAGAAACAATCATATCAAGACTTAGATTTGGGCACACAGGATTAAATGGAACATTATTCAAAATAGGGAAGCATAACACTGGAAGATGTGAGTATTGTGGGGAACAAGAAACAGTTGAACATATTATGACATACTGTAAGAAATTAGAAGAAGAAAGAAGGGAAATGGTTAAAAATTTAAAAAGGAAAAGAATAAAAATTTGATTTAATAGAAATGCTTAGAAGTTATTCAAGAGATGAGTGTTATGGGATTGTGTTTCATTATCTTAGACTAAGTAATTTAATTGATAGGATTTAATTTTTTTTTTTTTTTTTGGGTGTTTGTTTTGTTTTGGTAGTTTGGTTTAATTTATTTCAGGTAGTATAAATAAGTCATTCTGATCCACACTCCAAACCAGTTGGTGGCGGTAATGCACCGTTTCGTTGCGTGCCAACCGCCAGAAAAAAAACATAAAGAATAAGAAGAAGAAGGATGCCGTGACGTCAGCGTAGTCAGGAAGCGGTCTTTTTACATAGCGAGTCGATATTCATTCAACAATGTGAAGGAGGTTTAACCTTAAACGAGCAATACGAAGCTAGCCAATTGGATGTTAAAAACGAAGAGTGCTGTGTCCAGCCATATGCTTTTGAGCCGATAATTAGGCGTAAATTCCGGGACAACACCGAGGAAAGTGGAGAGGGGAGGAGTAGCGATGATGACCACGCTAGCAGGCCGCCAGCAGGCCGCAAGTGAAGAGGATGTTGACGACCATTCCCAACGACTAACAAATACTGACCGGTATGTTTTTTGATTCTACGATTTTTTTTTTTTACTTGCAAGTAGTGACCCATCTAAGAGTGATGTCGATAGAATTGGATTTATGTCAAATTAAATTTAAACTAACGCTAAGCTACTTCTTTTGTGTTTTTGATTTTAAATTTTAAGCAACCTCGTACTGTAGTAGACAAACTAAAATTAGCCATTTCACCATTACTAATTCAGATTTTTTAGTGAGCTATTATGAATTGGGATTGTTTATATTTTACAGGTGCAAATGTGGCAACTTGTGATCATGAATGCAAGTGCTGCACAAAAACGTGTGTGTGTGTGTGTGTGTGTATAAACACACACACACACACACACACACGCTGGCTGTTAACTATTTCATTTTTTATCAATTCAGTCAGTTTTTATTTAAAAAAATTTCGAGTCAAAGGCTTGATATTTGTAAAGAATATAAAACTATTTTTGTACAAAAATAAGGACAAATACATGGGGGCAGATCCACAGACATATATACGTAGACGCGTCATAGTGCGCAGGTTCGCACGTCAACGTCACCGCCATATTGTATGTGGCAGAAAAATGTTGAGAGTTCTGTTATTGTGAACGTGGATCAGAAAAGATGCCTCATTCTCTGTGCTGCATGAAAGTGTATTCTGGCTGATTTCACTACTTGTATCTGCCTTCTATATATATATATATATATATATATATGTGTGTGTATATATATATATATATATATATATATCTATATATATACTATATATCTATCTATATTATATATCATTTCATAAAACCGTGTCACATGTGAACCTTTAGGAACAGACTGTTTGGGGGAGTATTAAAGAGGTAAAATTAATAATAAGAGAAAAAAAGTCCTAGGTCAATAAAGTAAATGTTATGTCATATAATGTTATGAGAAAAACGTCATATTATGAGAATTAAGAGGGAACATTTCCAGAATAGTCACAGTTTGCAGAATTATTTCACCTCCTGGAAATTACAGTGCCAGGTTAGATTATTTTAAATACTTTTATTCTTTAGGAGAATAAATTCAGGAGAATGAAGCTAAAGGGATACGAAAATAAACTTGTAATATTACAAAAAAATACTACGAATACAAAGTATATTCAGAGATTAAAGTCCCTCTGATATTGTTTAAGTGACTGAGTAACTGCAGATTTGCCACATTTAAGATGGCGGACGCTCTGACGCATCGCAGCATAGGCAGAACCCGCCCAATGACGCGTCTACTCTTATATTATGTCTATGGGCAGCTCTATAAGCAGATATTGAAATAAAAATGTCTTTGTCTGATTTATAAATGTCCTCACTTCTAACATGTGAATTAAATCGGTTTACTTTGGAAAGGATTTGATTTTTAAAAGTCTGTCTTTATTTAGCAGTGCAAACATGAATTGACATCTTAACCCTCTGTTTCTACAGAAACAGTCTGTGGACCTGGAGCCTCTGAAGACCCTACAGTCCTTGACCAGCAATGTTACGTTCAAGAAAACTGGAGAACTAGAGGACAAAAAATAAAAATAATAAATATAAAAATGAATCATATACTCCTGACTCTTCCCATATGTCCAAATAAACGGGTTACTCTAAATTGTGTTTGTGTGCATTTCTCCCTGTGATGAACTAGCAACCTTT
Organism: Fundulus heteroclitus; assembly: GCF_011125445.2. Lineage (NCBI taxonomy): Eukaryota > Metazoa > Chordata > Actinopteri > Cyprinodontiformes > Fundulidae > Fundulus > Fundulus heteroclitus. The sequence goes on along the minus strand of NW_023397424.1, from coordinate 19,341 downwards.
CTAGGATGTACCCCTCTTTCTCTTTAGCATGGAAAAGCAGGTGTAGAGACTTGATGGAAAAAAAAGATTCAACAAATACATTTTTGGTAGCTATATTAATGTTAATATATTTAATTTAGTTTTGATTTTTATATATTTTTAATTTTAAAAGTTATATATTTCAATTTTTACTTGAACACGTTGACATTTGTCATAGGCCGACGTTCAACCTTTTTTTCAACATGCCCGTGTGCTCGGGTTTCCCCATATTCAGGGTAGGTATGGCATCTGGCTTAAGCTGTAACTTTGGTATATTGAATCCAACTGATGCTGCGAGAGCAGGATTGATGACAGAAGAATCTGCCGTGAAGTGATCAGAACATAGTTTGCTGTATCGGCTTGGACGGCACAGATTGTCCGGTTGATGTTTTGTCTAATCTATTTACTTTCCAGATCCATATTTGACACAAAACTGGGTCCTTCGGATAACTAAACATTCCTTTTCCTGATCCAAAGCCGTTTTGACACTTGGCAGCAGTACAATAGATTATTTTAATGACTTTTTAACAATCCTTTCAGAGTACTTAGCAGTGCGTGAAATAGTGGTTCTTGACAGCCGATCAAAGACGTTTGACCACTGTGACGTCACAGCTGTTTTCGTCACGTAACTGGACTCCCGGATCCTGGAGGCGCCCAGCATACTGTAAAACTCTGTCGATTTTTATTACTTGGAAAATTTTTAGCGCGATTTTGACCGGCCACATATATTTAAAAAAATGATAAACTACCATCATACACGATAAAACTGCTCTAGACGCACTCCTTTCTATTTGAACTTTAAATCTAAAGGCACTTCTCCTAACTCTACCTGCATTGCTTTAGTTGGTGTTGATCTTATTGAACCAGTACAAATTCTCATTGCTTTATTAATTACTCTTTCTATTTTCATTAAATTTGTTTTAGCTGCTGCTCCATATACTAAGGTGACCAGATTTCTAAAATCAAATCTGGGGACATTTCTTGCTCATGGATAAAAATCAATACATCTCATCAAGATGAAATTAGGAAACGGGGACAGTAATGGTTTCATTTATTTTTACATATTTATTAATATTTAAACAACAAAAATCAAGTGTAAAAGCAGGAATGTGCCTCTCCACACTTTTAGTATATCAGCAACGCGGTGCAGTTTTGGAAGAAAAAGTTTGGTGAAAAATAAATTAAAAAAAACTTCTAAATAACAAGTGCTGGAGAGATGCTGCACCGATCAGCCAGATACGAGGGTCAGCAGCTGTTTATGACACAATGTGCGTGATATGTATAGGATTTGTTTTCATCAAAACCTACCGTTCAGGAAAACTGTCGTTTTTTGATGTGAGACATTGCAGAGCTGAAAAGTCCATATTAGGCCTGCTAATGGTGTGTAGTAACCTGACAACAGCCAGCTGCATGTATCGCTCCGCCTAGCTCCACTCACATACATCTGGGACCTCTCCATAGCAATTGCCTTTACTGAAGGCTGGGCCTTATCAAAACTCCTTGCATATGATTGGATAAGCCACTTGTCTGTCATCTTTACCGACGTGCTATTTCAACCACTCTAACCCGTGACGCAGATGAGACCGACGCAGGAAAAAAAAACATTTTTTTTTTTTTTTTTTTTTTTTTTTTATGTGTTTGCGGCTCTAGTGCAGGGTTTCCCGCAGCGCAATCTTGGCGAGGCGGCCGCGGAAAACGTGTCCCCCCCCCCCCCCCCCCCCCCGCGAGCCGGTCCGCGGAAAACATGTCGTCCACCCCCCCGCTCCGCGGAAAACATGTCGTCCACCACACCCCCCCCCCCCCCCCGCTCCGCGTAAAACGTGTCGTCCACCCCCCCCCCCAGCTCCGCGAGCCGGTCCGCCTCGCATAAGCAAATTCCTGCGGGAAACACTGTAGTGGCACACCTTTTATTGACAGTGAGCTGACAGGAAGAGGGGGGAACACAGGCGGCAAAGCGCCGCAGGTCGGAGTCAATCCCGGGCCGACCGCGTCGAGGACTAAAGGCCTCCCAATATGGTTCGCGCTAACCGCTAACCGCTCCGGGGCGCGTCCGCGTTGCGCGTCCGCGCCCCGGAAAACAAAACTTGCCAAATCCGGTCGGGAAAACCAACAAAAGCCTTCAGAGGCGTTCTCTGATGTTCTTTTAATGAAACAATATCAGATAGATTGGACAACACGGAAGAAATAGCAGCATCAATGCTAACGCTTGCTTCCTCGATGCGAGCCGCCATTGTTGTTGGAATCTCACGGTGGCTTCTCCACTACGTCACATCCATGAAACACCCGCCCTGCGTCCTGATTGGCCAGACCAAAAATTTGGTTGGGGAAATCACTTTCAATGAGCCATGTCCCAGATGTATGTGAGTGGAGCTAGGCGGAGCGATACATGCAGCTGGCTGTTGTCAGGTTAGGTGTGTAGTGCCATTTCCCACAGGTGAGTGGTGCTGTATTGGCCGGGGGGTAGTTCTTGCTGTTGCAATTTTTTCATCATTCATTCATTTATATCAGTTGTTCAAATTATTTATTTGTTACTTGTAAAAAAAAAAAAAAAAATATTGGGTACCCTCGGCGGGTTGCGAACCTGCGACCTTTGGTGCACCAGCCCAACACCTAAACCACTGTACCGAAAAAAGTGCCATGCTGAGCTCTGCATTTTTGTGAGGTCAACTGTGTGTAGGAAGTGGTTTTGAGAAGTAGTTTTTGGTGAATTTTGTCACCACGGTAACTTTAAATGGCGTCAAGTACAAATAGCACACTTCGCACCGTCGAGACGCACGTTTTGATATATAGTTTGTGGGGGTACAGCCTACGGTTCGGGCTGTATTAACGGTGACAGAAGAATAAAAAGCAACTAGAAAAATTTCTGAAGAAATTTAGCAAGGCGCCTGCCTCTTGGTGCGTACCGTACCGTCAGAAATAGCAACAGGAAGTAACACTGCGAATTTCAGGTTCCTACGGTCTTCACAGCCCTCGCAGCGGCTGTTGAAAGGTGCCATGTTAAGTCAATGGACCTCCTAGGAGCCTCTTGCTAGCAGCGTTGTCATGGAGACTCACTGACAGCTACAGCCCTCTCTGTCTGTAAAGGTTGAAGAACTCTGGCTAAGCAGCTGTTGGTAGGACCTTCCTAAAGCTATTTCCGGTTAGCAACATGCTAACGGTTAGCCGCTAGCATGGCTGTGTTCAGTATCACCGGGTGATGTTACTCTGTTAGTTTGGTTGAAATCCTGTACTGAGAAGTGCCTAAAAAGGGAGAAAATCCTAAAATTCACCAAATCTGTCAAGCAGAAGTTTGTACAGGCTTCCTAGAGCTAATTCCGGTTAGCAACATGCTAACCGTTAGCCGCTAACATGGTTGTGTATGGTATCACTGGGTGAGTGTACTCTGTCAGTTTGGTCCAAATCCTGTACTGGGATGTGCCTCAAATAGGGAGAAAAAACTTCATTTATAACGTTGCCATGGTAACTCAAAATGGCGAGTGGTACAAAAAATACTTCATGGGATCAGCACACATGTTTTGATATTCACACTGTGAGGATTATAGTACAAAACTCCAAGTTTTCCATACCGGGAATCGATCCCACGACCTCTTGCATGCAAAGCCTGCACTTTCCATCTGTGCTACACTGTAGCGCCATATATGGGCATGCATTATTGGAAACATAAGTGGTTTGATCCAAAATGGCACAGAAAACTGACACATGGCTGAAAGTCACATGGAAATTTTAAAATGTTAAGAGGAAGTGACTGTGCGAATTTCAGATTTCTACATTAATCACAGCCACTGCAGTGAGCGATGAAAGTTGCCATTGTATCTCAATGGAGCGTCTAGCTCTGGCCCTCAGAGTTCCGTCGTCATGGAAACTCACTCACACACCTGCAGCGGCCGAAGTGCAGACACTTTGGTCACAATAAGTCCCATTGGATTATAATGGAGAACTTTGCCTCGAACAACGCACGATTTCTCCGGAACCGTAAATGGTAGAGACGTAATTTTTTCTGTGTTTATTTCGTAACGGATAGGGGAAGAAGACTTGCTATCGGTTTTTGCTGGAAAAAGTTTAATAAAGGCGTAAAAAATTATGATCTTAAAGGACATTTTTATGAATTTACAGAAATCCTCTGAAAATGGTCCCGAACAAATCGCTCTGGCTAAAAAAGTATAAGAGATATCAAAATAATTCTTTCACTGTGAGTATCAGCAGGCTTTTGAGGACCATGTAGCTCATTTTCATATTTTTACAAAAATCGGTGTAGGCACAGCGACGATGTAAAAAAGTGGATGATGTGGGAAAATGCAGCTCCAAAGCTGATTTCAGGATTTTGCACATTCGCTACTCCCGAACAAATTGTTCCTGTGGAAAAACCGTAACAGTTATCCACAAAATTCCTTTTTTGTGAGTGCCAGAAGGGTTGGGACATTCATGTGTGAAAGTCTCATGTCTGTACATAAAACGGTTTAGGAGTAGCGACGATGCGAAAACATGTGATGTTTTGGATTTTTAGACGTCATTTTCAAAACCGCTCCATAGGAAATGAATGGGGGAGGTTTCGGGTTTGTGTCGCTCTGAGGTGATTTGCGAAAAATCTATAAATGCCACACCAATGAGGGTTACATTTCCCGAATCCTGACAAAAATACCTACGTTTTGATGTATAATTTGTCTACGTAGAGTGAAAATTGAGCGAGTAAGGTCAAGTTGTTCGGAGTTTTGAAATCTTTAAAAAAGCTAGAGTGGCCCACTCTAGCGGTTGGAGAATTCCGTCATTGACTTTCATTGTAAACGATGATTTCGCTGATTTTTCGGACATGAGCTTTGAGGAGTAACTGTGAAGAGACGATAAAAGATATCCACATCCCGTTTTCACTTCTGAGTAGGTCACAGATATATCTACAAACTGGAAGTTAAACGGTGTTCATAGGTGAAAGCATGGCGACACAGTACAGCTTTGAAAATGGTCATTTTGAGGCTTTTTTGAGGCTTTCTTTCTACCCGACTCCATTGATTATCATGGGTTTTTTGGGGGTTGGCTTTTCGCTAATTTTGTTGCCATGGTAACTCGAAATCCCAATCAAAGTAGTAGCACACATCTCGAGATCGAGCCACAGGTTTTGATGCCTATATTGTGGGGGTGCACGCTAAGGTTCGGGCCCTATTAATCGTGAAGGAAGAAAAATAAAGAATAACTAGAAAAATTTCTGAAGAAATTTAGCAAGGCGCCTGCCTCTTGGTGCGTACCGTACCGTCAAAAATACTAACAGGAAGTAACACTGCGAATTTCAGGTTCCTACGGTCTTCACAGCCCTCGCAGAGGCCGTTGAAAGGTGCCATGGTAAGTCAATGGACCTCCTAGGAGCCTCTTGCTAGCAGCGTTGTCATGGAGACTAACTGACAGCTGCAGCCCTCTCTGTCTGTAAAGGCAGAAGAACCCTGGCTAAGCAGAAGTTGGTAGGACCTTCCTAAAGCTACTTCTGGTTAGCAACATGCTAACGGTTAGCCGCTAGCATGGTTGTGTTCAGTATCAGCGGGTGATGTTACTCTGTTAGTTTGGTTGAAATCCTGTACTGAGAAATGCCTAAAATGGGAGACAATCCTAAAATTCACCAAATCTGTCAAGCAGAAGTTTGTACAGGCTTCCTAGAGCTACTTCCGGTTAGCAACATGCTAACCGTTAGCCGCTTACATGGTTGTGTTTGGTATCACTGGGTTAGTGTACTCTGTTAGTTTGGTCCAAATCCTGTACTGGGATGAGCCTCAAATAGGGAGAAAATACGTCATTTATAATGTTGCCATGGTAACTCAAAATGGCGGGTGGTACAAAAAAATACTTCATGGGATCAGCATACATGTTTTAATATACACACTGTGAGGATTATAACACAAAAATCTTAGTCACTTACGCCGGGTTTCGAACCCACGACCCCTTGCATGTAAAGCCTGCACTTTCCATCTGAGCTATACTGTAGCACCATATAAGGTCATGCAGTATTGGGACCATAAGGGGTTTGGTCCCCCATTGAAAAACATTGGATGTTTGACACCTCATATCTTGGAGATGCTTTATGCGACGTAGCCCAAATTTCTTGTGGAGCTTTCTCTCTAAAGGAAGAACTGACTCTGTGAAGCAGAAGTTGGTGAGACCTTCCTAAAGCTACTTCCGGTTAGCAACATGCTAACTGTTAGCCGCTAACAACATTGTGTTCAGTATCACCAGGTGATTGTACTCTCTCAGTTTTGTCCAAATCCTGTACTGGGAAGTGCCTCAAATAGGGGTGCCAATACTTAATGTCACCAAACGTGACAAAAGTTCATGGGACAGATTGGCCTCCTTTAGAAACTCAGCCTCACCACATCTGGGCCCAGAACTCAACATTTGACCAAAATGGTGTGTAGTGCCATTTCCCACATGTGGGTGGTGCTGTATTGGCCAAGTGGGTCGTGTCTAGGCATCATGCCAGGTCCTGTTGGAAGCAAAGTCCCAATAGGAAAGCATGTGAAATCCAAAATGGCACAGAAAACTGACACATGGCTGAAAGTCACATGAAAATTTTAAAATGTTAAGAGGAAGTGACTGTGCGAATTTCAGATTTCTACATTAATCACAGCCACTGCAGTGAGCGATGAAAGTTGCCATTGTATCTCAATGGAACGTCTCCCACTGGCCCTCAGAGTTCCGTCGTCATGGAAACTCACTGACACAGCTGCAGCGGGCCAGTCTAAAAGAAGTGCAGACACTTTTTGTCCAAGTCAGCCTATTGGATTATAATGGAGAACTTTGCCTCGAACAACGCACGATTTCTCCGGAACCGTAAATGGTAGAGACGTAATTTTTTCTGTGTTTATTTCGTAACGGATAGGGGAAGAAGACTTGCTATCGGTTTTTGCTGGAAAAAGTTTAATAAAGGCGTAAAAAATTATGATCTAAATGGGATTTTTATGGATTTTCAGAAATCCTCTTAAAACGGTTCCGAACAAATCGCTGTAACTAAAAAAGTATAAGAGATATCAAAATAATTCTTTCACTATGAGTATCAGCAGGCTTTTGATGACCATGTAGCTCATTTTCATATTTTTTAAAAATCGGTGTAGACACAGCGACGATGTAAAAAAGTGGTTGATGTGGTAAAATGCAGCTCCAAAGCGTTTTTAGGATTTTGCACATTCGCTACTCCCGAACAAATTGTTCCTGCGGGAAAACCGTAACAGTTATCCACAAAATTCCTTTTTTGTGAGTGCCAGAAGGGTTGGGACATTCATGTGTGAAAGTCTCATGTCTGTACATAAAACGGTTTAGGAGTAGCGACGATGCGAAAACATGTGATGTTTTGGATTTTTAGACGTCATTTTTCAAAACCGCTCCATAGGAAATGAATGGGGGAGGTTTCGGGTTTGTGTCGGTCTGAGGTGATTTGCGAAAAATCTATAAAGGCCACACCAATGAGGGTTACATTTCCCGAATCCTGACAAAAATACCTACGTTTTGATGTATAATTTGTCTACGTAGAGTGAAAATTGAGCGAGTAAGGTCAAGTTGTTCGGAGTTTTGAAATCTTTAAAAAAGCTAGAGTGGCCCACTCTAGCGGTTGGAGAATTCCGTCATTGACTTTCATTGTAAACGATGATTTCACTGATTTTCGGACATGAGCTTTGAGGAGTATTTGTGAGGAGACGATAACAGATATCCACATCCCGTTTTCACTTCTGAGTAGTTCACAGAAATATCTACAAACTGGAAGTTAAATGGTGTTCGTAGGTGGAAGCATGACGATACAGTACAGCGTTGAAAATGGTCATTTGGAGGCTTTTTTGAGGCTTTCTTTCGAGCCGACTCCATTCATTCCTATGGGTTTTTTGGGGGTGGTTTTTCGCTAATTTTGTTGCCATGGTAACTCGAAATCCCAATAAATGTAGTAGCACACATCTCGTAATCGAGCCGCAGGTTTTGATACCTATATTGTGGGGGTCCACGCTACGGTTCGGGCCGCATTAATCGTGACGGAAGAAGAAGTAAAGAATAACTAGAAAAATTTCTGAAGAAATTTAGCAAGGCGCCTGCCACTTGGTGCGTACCATACCATCAGAAATAGCAACAGGAAGTAACACTGCGAATTTCAGGTTCCTACGGTCTTCACAGCCCTCGCAGCGGCCGTTGAAAGGTGCCATGTTAAGTCAATGGACCTCCTAGGAGCCTATTGCTAGCAGCGTTGTCATGGAGACTCACTGACAGCTACAGCCCTCTCTGTCTGTAAAGGTTAAAGAACTCTGGCTAAGCAGCTGTTGGTAGGACCTTCCTAAAGCTATTTCCGGTTAGCAACATGCTAACGGTTAGCCGCTAGCATGGCTGTGTTCAGTATCACCGGGTGATGTTACTCTGTTAGTTTGGTTGAAATCCTGTACTGAGAAGTGCCTAAAAAGGGAGAAAATGCTAAAATTCACCAAATCTGTCAAGCAGAAGTTTGTACAGGCTTCCTAGAGCTACTTCCGGTTAGCAACATGCTAACCGTTAGCCGCTAACATGGTTGTATTTGGTATCACTGGGTGAGTGTACTCTGTTAGTTTGGTCCAAATCCTGTACTGGGATGAGCCTCAAATAGGGAGAAAAAACGTTGTTTGTCATGTTGCCATGGTAACTCAAAATGGCGGGTGGTACAAAAAATACTTCATGGGATCAGCACACATGTTTTAATATACACACTGTGGGGATTATAATACAAAACCCTTAGTCTCCCAAGCCGGGAATCGATCCCACGACCTCTTGCATGCAAAGCCTGCACTCTCCCTCTGAGCTATATCGTAGCTCCATATATGGGCATGCATTATTGGGACCATAAGGGGTTTGGTCTCCCATTGAAAAGCATTGGATGTTTGACACCTCGTAGCTTGGAGATGCTTTATGCCACGTAGCCCAAATTTCTTGTGGAGCTTTCTCTCTAAAGTAAGAACAGACTCTGTGAAGCAGAAGATGGTGAGACCTTTCTAGAGCTACTTCCGGTTAGCAACATGCTAACAGTTAGCCGCTAACATGGTTGTGTTCAGTATCAACGGGTGATTGTACTCTGTCAGTTTGGTCCAAATCCTGTACTGGGAAGTGCCTCAAATAGGGGTGCTAATACTTAATGTCACCAAACGTGACCAAAGTTCATTGGTCAGATTGGCCTCCTTTAGCAACTCAGCCTCACCACATCTGGGCCCAGAACTCAACATTTGACCAAAATGGTCAGTGGTGCCATTTCCCACATGTGGGTGGTGCTGTATTGGCCAATTGGGTCGTGTCTGGTTATCATGCCAGGTCCTGTTTGAAGCAAAGGCCCAATAGGAAAGCATGTAAAATCCAAAATGGGTCAGAAAATTGACACATGGCTGAAAGTCACTTTAAAATTTTAAAATGTTAAGAGGAAGTGACTGTGCGAATTTCAGATTTCTACATTAATCACAGCCGCTGCAGCTGGCGTCGAAAGTTGCCATTCTATCTCAATGGAACGTCTCCCACTGGCCCTCAGAGTTCCGTCGTCATGGAAACTCACTGACACAGCTGCAGCGGGCCAGTCTAAAAAAGTGCAGACACTTGGTGTCCAAGTCTGCCCATTGGATTATAATGGAGAACTTTGCCTCGAACAATGCACGATTTCTCCGGAACCGTAAATGGTAGAGACGTAATTTTTTCTGTGTTTATTTCGTAAAGGATAGGGGAAGAAGACTTGCTATCGGTTTTTGCTGGAAAAAGTTTAATAAAGGCGTAAAAAATTATGATCTAAAGGACATTTTTATGAAATTTCAGAAATCCTCTGAAAATGATCCCGAACAAATCGCTCTGGCTAAAAAAGTATAAGAGATATCAAAATAATTCTTTCACTGTGAGTATCAGCAGGCTTTTGATGACCATGTAGCTCATTTTCATATTTTTACAAAAATCGGTGTAGGCACAGCGACGATGTAAAAAAGTGGATGATGTGGGAAAATGCAGCTCCAAAGCGATTTCAGGATTTTGCACATTCGCTACTCCCGAACAAATTGTTCCTGTGGAAAAACCGTAACAGTTATCCACAAAATTCTTTTTTTGTGAGTGCCAAAAGGGTTGGGACATTCATGTGTGAAAGTCTCATGTCTGTACATAAAACGGTTTAGGAGTAGCGACGATGCGAAAACATGTGATGTTTTGGATTTTTAGACGTCATTTTTCAAAAGCGCTCCATAGGAAATGAATGGGGGAGGTTTCGGGTTTGTGTCGGTCTGAGGTGATTTGCGAAAAATCTATAAATGCCACACCAATGAGGGTTACATTTCCCAAATCCTGACAAAAATACCTACGTTTTGATGTATAATTTGTCTACGTAGAGTGAAAATTGAGCGAGTAAGGTCAAGTTGTTTGGAGTTTTGAAATCTTTAAAAAAGCTAGAGTGGGCCACTCTAGCGGTTGGAGAATTCCGTCATTGACTTTCATTGTAAACGATGATTTCACAGATTTTTGGACATGAGCTTTGAGGAGTACTTGTGAGGATACGATAAAAGATATCCACATCCCGTCTTCACTTCTGAGTAGGTCACAGATATATCTACAAACTGGAAGTTAAACGGTGTTCATAGGTGAAAGCATGGCGACACAGTACAGCTTTCAAAATGGTCATTTTGAGGCTTTTTTGAGGCTTTCTTTCTACCCGACTCCATTGATTATCATGGGTTTTTTGGGGGTTGGTTTTTCGCTAATTTTGTTGCCATGGTAACTCGAAATCCCAATAAAAGTAGTAGCACACATCTCGAGATCGAGCCACAGGTTTTGATGCCTATATTGTGGGGGTGCACGCTATGGTTCGGGCCCCATTAATCGTGAAGGAAGAAAAATAAAGAATATTAATAATAAAGAAGTCGTTTAGAGGTGAATAGTAATAGGTGCCTCCATGCATTTGCATTGGAGGCAGTGCTGTGCTTCGCACAGCACTGCCTCCTCATTGCAAATGCTATGGCAGGCGCCTAATAAATAGTCCGTTTAGAGGTGAATAGTAATAGGTGCCTCCATGCATTTGCATTGGAGGCAGTGCTGTGCTTCGCACAGCACTGCCTCCTCATTGCAAATGCTATGGCAGGCGCCTAATAAAGAGTCCGTTTAGAGGTGCATAGTAATAGGCCCTGCCCATGCATTTGCATTGGGAGGCAGTGCTGTGCTTCGCACAGCACTGCCTCCTCATTGCACATGCAAGGCAGGCGCCTAACTAGAAAAATTTCTGAAGAAATTTAGCAAGGCGCCTGCCACTTGGTGCGTACCGTACCGTCAGAAATAGCAACAGGAAGTAACACTGCAAATTTCAGCTTCCTACGGTCTTCACAGCCCTCGCAGCGGCCGTTGAAAGGTGCCATGTTAAGTCAATGGACCTCCTAGGAGCCTCTTGCTAGCAGCGTTGTCATGGAGACTCACTGACAGCTGCAGCCCTCTCTGTCTGTAAAGGCTGAAGAACTCTGGCTAAGCAGCAGTTGGTATGACCTTCCTAAAGCTATTTCCGGTTAGCAACATGCCAACGGTTAGCCGCTAGCATGGCTGTGTTCAGTATCACCAGGTGATGTTACTCTGTTAGTTTGGTTGAAATCCTGTACTGAAAAGTGCCTAAAAAGGGAGAAAATCCTAAAATTCACCAAATCTGTCAAGCAGAAGTTTGTACAGGCTTCCTAGAGCTACTTCCGGTTAGCAACATGCTAACCGTTAGCCGCTAACATGGTTGTGTATGGTATCACTGGGTGAGTGTACTCTGTTAGTTTGGTCCAAATCCTGTACTGGGATGAGCCTCAAATAGGGAGAAAATACGTTGTTTATAACGTTGCCATGGTAACTCAAAATGGCGGGTGGTACAAAAAAATACTTCATGGGATCAGCACACATGTTTTAATATAAACAATGTGGGGATTATAATACAAAACTCTTAGTCTCCCACGCCGGGAATCGATCCCACGACCTCTTGCATGGTAAGCCTGCACTCTCCCTCTGAGCTATACTGTAGCTCCATATATGGGCATGCAGTATTGGGACCATAATGGGTTTGGTCCTCCATTGAAAAGCATTGGATGTTTGACACCTCATAGCTTGGAGATGCTTTATGCGACGTAGCCCAAATTTTTTGTGGAGCTTTCTCTCTAAGTGAAGAACAGACTCTGTGAAGCAGAAGTTGGTGAGACCTTCCTAGAGCTACTTCCGGTTAGCAACATGCTAACCGTTAGCCGCTAACAAGGTTGTGTTCAGTACCACCGGGTGAGTGTACTCTGTCAGTTTGGTCCAAATCCTGTACTGGGAAGTGCCTCAAATAGGGGTGCCAATACTTAATGTCACCAAACGTGACCAAAGTTCATTGGTCAGATTGGCCTCCTTTAGCAACTCAGCCTCACCACATCTGGGCCCAGAACTCAACATTTGACCAAAATGGTGTGTAGTGCCATTTCCCACATGTGGGTGGTGCTGTATTGGCCAATTGGGTCGTGTCTGGTTATCATGCCAGGTCCTGTTGGAAGCAAAGGTCCAATAGGAAAGCATGTGATATCCAAAATGGTACAGAAAATTGACACATGACTGAAAGTCACATGAAAATTTTAAAATGTTAAGAGGAAGTGACTGTGCGAATTTCAGATTTCTACATTAATCACAGCTGCTGCAGCTGGCGTCGAAAGTTGCCATTGTATCTCAATGGAACGTCTCCCACTGGCCCTCAGAGTTCCGTCGTCATGGAAACTCACTGACACAGCTGCAGCGGGCCAGTCTAAAAAAGTGCAGACACTTGGTGTCCATGTCTGCCTATTGGATTATAATGGAGAACTTTGCCTCGAACAACGAACGATTTCTCCGGAACCGTAAATGGTAGAGACGTAATTTTTTCTGTGTTTATTTCGTAAAGGATAGGGGAAGAAGACTTGCTATCGGTTTTTGCTGGAAAAAGTTTAATAAAGGCGTAAAAAATTATGATCTAAAGGACATTTTTATGAAATTTCAGAAATCCTCTGAAAATGGTCCCGAACAAATCGCTCTGGCTAAAAAAAGTATAAGAGATATCAAAATAATTCTTTCACTGTGAGTATCAGCAGGCTTTTGATGACCATGTAGCTCATTTTCATATTTTTACAAAAATCGGTGTAGGCACAGCGACGATGTAAAAAAGTGGATGATGTGGGAAAATGCAGCTCCAAAGCGATTTCAGGATTTTGCACATTCGCTACTCCCGAACAAATTGTTCCTGTGGAAAAACCGTAACAGTTATCCACAAAATTCATTTTTCTTGAGTGCCAGAAGGGTTGGGACATTCATGTGTGAAAGTCTCATGTCTGTACATAAAACGGTTTAGGAGTAGCGACGATGCGAAAACATGTGATGTTTTGGATTTTTAGACGTCATTTTTCAAAACCGCTCCATAGGAAATGAATGGGGGAGGTTTCGGGTTTGTGTCGGTCTGAGGTGATTTGCGAAAAATCTATAAATGCCACACCAATGAGGGTTACATTTCCCGAATCCTGACAAAAATACCTACGTTTTGATGTATAATTTGTCTATGTAGAGTGAAAATTGAGTGAGTAAGGTCAAGTTGTTCGGAGTTTTGAAATCTTTAAAAAAGCTAGAGTGGGCCACTCTAGCGGTTGGAGAATTCCGTCATTGACTTTCATTGTAAACGATGATTTCGCTGATTTTTGGACATGAGCTTTGAGGAGTAACTGTGAAGAGACGATAAAAGATATCCACATCCCGTTTTCACTTCTGAGTAGTTCACAGATATATCTACAAACTGGAAGTTAAACGGTGTTCATAGGTGAAAGCATGGCGACACAGTACAGCGTTGAAAATGGTCATTTTGAGGCTTTTTTGAGGCTTTCTTTCTACCCGACTCCATTCATTCCTATGGGTTTTTTGGGGGTGGTTTTTCGCTAATTTTGTTGCCATGGTAACTCGAAATCCCAATAAAAGTAGTAGCACACATCTCGTAATCGAGCCACAAGTTTTGATACCTATATCGTGGGGGTGCTCGCTACGGTTCGGGCCGCATTTATCGTGATGTAAGAAAAATAAAGAATAAGAAATAAGCCGTTTAGAGGTGCATAGTAATAGGTGCCTCCATGCATTTGCATGGGAGGCAGTGCTGTGCTTCGCACAGCACTGCCTCCTCATTGCAAATGCTATGGCAGGCGCCTAATAAAGAGTCCGTTTAGAGGTGAATAGTAATAGGTGCCTCCATGCATTTGCATGGGAGGCAGTGCTGTGCTTCGCACAGCACTGCCTCCTCATTGCAAATGCTATGGCAGGCGCCTAACAAGCTGAGATATACAACATGAATTTCAAGCGACTATTGTTCTGAAAAGAAACCTTGAGACAGATCTTATCTACAGTTCAGATGTTGATGCCGCACAGCACCTCCTGTCGTCCTGCCCTGCCGCCGTCGTTTCTAACAGCTCACAGCTGTGCAGGATATATCGCCGTCTCACCCTGTGATTTATGGATGACTAGAGGAGCTGAGAGGCAGCTCGTCTTGATGGGTTCACGTCAGAAACGTTTTCTTTAAAAGAGACTAGTGTAAAATGACTGTTTCTCCACTGACGTATCTGGGTTGGGCCTGTGATGGACTGGGACCTCGCCTTCCTGACAGCTACGATGTGGGCGCCAGCTCCCCATTACCCTGCAAGGATTAGGCGGGTGTCTTGAACCGTAATAAAGTAAAATTAAGAATAAATTGCAGGGAATAGTGTTAGCATTTTTTTCAACAAGTACCCACTAATGAACGTAGGCGGTCAAAAACAAGTCAAAATGGCTCTTTTGTCATTAATGAGTAAGCGCCACAGAGTGAGTGCTGCAGTGTTGATGGAGAATGCATTAAAAGTATTTGAGCCAGTTTCAGGTCTTCCCGTTGGCTGGAGATCTTTGCACCAGCCTCTCATTGAGATTTTCCACATCTGATCCTGCCGTCTCGCACCTTTCTTTCTGCCGCTGTTGCCTGGCAACCAGCGAATCGGAAGAGCGGAGAGCGCGGCCGGAATGATTTCAAATATGCCGCAGCTCCCCGTGACGATGCCAGCGAGCTTCCAGCCGGAAAGACGTTGCGAACCCGCACGCCGTGGTGCGTTGGTATGTGCGCGTCAGCTGATCGCTGATCGCCACTCAGTCTGAGCTCCTGTACCTGCCGTCGACTCTTCTGGGTTTGGGTGTGACGCTCTCCACCGGCCTGACATCGTTCTGGAGTTTAACATTTTGAAGTGAAAAGGAACACGGGGAGCCTACCACCCTCCTGCCTGCTGCCCCCCCCCCCCCCCCCTCACTGGCGAATGCAGTGCTGAGGCTCCCCTCCCACAGGCAGAGGGAAACAGGTTGCCTTCAGGATGCAGGAGGCAGAACCATCTATTTTGTGCATGATTTTTCAGTCACCCAGCAAGCAGCGCAAAACTTTCTACACAGTCAACCTAGTTTCCTACTTTGTGCCTCGGCCCCAGGCACGTCGCAGCCTGTCTGAAGGGCACTTTTTCCTGTTTTTCAATGACGTTCTTTTTTTTTTTTTTTCTCTCCATGTTTTTGAGCAGTCAGCATAACATCATTAACCCTGGAAGGAGACGGCAAAACAGATTATCTTCATCGTGTCACCTGTTAGCGGCTGGGATATATTAGGCAGCAACCAGAACATTTTGTCCTCAGAGTTGGCGTGTTAGAAGCAGGAGAAACGGGCGGTGTTTTGACTGGGTCGGAACAATTGCACACATCGGTGACCAAGGCCCATTAATGCATGTGGGGAATGAAGTCTGGCCCTCGCGTGCTCCGATTAACCAGATGAGGTGCTGTTGGTCAGATAATTAACGGCTTCCTGCTACAACAAAAGGATTCATAATAAATAAGGTTTCCTCCGGCTGATGTTGCACAGTCACGGCCTCGCAAAAAGTCACGAACGGAATAAAGTCAGGTTTTCATCAGCTGCCAACTTTAAACCGTCCGCTGCTAAACGGCTGGCTGGGTGATGTATGTTTGACGACGGAGGTAGTGAGCTCTGATGCATGCGCAGATCAGCGAGGCGATGCTGATATAAACAGCAGCACGTCCGCAAGACAACGGCGCAAGCTGCAGTAAACGACACAACGCTCACCCTCACCAGCGGCGCCGCATTCAGATATTAATATATCAGGCCTTGCAACATAAACAGGCAGGCAGCATTGAATAAAAAAAACAGAAGACTTTCCAGACTTTCTGCATCGTTTTCTTGGGACTATGCACCTGCACGGGCTACAGGTATTCTAACAGACACCCAACCCACTGCTAGATTTAGCTTGTCGAGATTTACCAGGGTAGGAAAATTCGATGCGGTAGCTCAGTCCGTCAGAGCTCTCACCATTCGCCGGCTCTTTCCCGGACAGTGCACAGGATGTGTGGGAGATGATCCTCACATTGGCTTTTGAAATCTATTCAGTGCTTTAAATACAAGCAGTTTTGTTCAACATGTTGTCTGCATCAAACTCTGCTGAGCAATACATTCCTTTTGGATATCACTTTATAACACCCAACTAAGCGTTGTTGAATACCTTGTGCACCCTTTCAAGGAAACTGTATTCCCTAATGCTCTTTGGTTGGATTCAGCAGAGGACTGGACCTTGGCATCACAGCAGAACTAGGGCAGCAACAAGTTTGAAGTGAGGATTTTCTCCGATCAGTCCATTCAACCATCTGGGGAGGTCTTAGACAAATAGGTCCTGCTAACATCAAGTCGGAGCATTGAACTTGTCATGAGATTTTTTTCTTTTAACCATCATAGCACAGTCCAAAACCCACAGAAGTACTGAATTACTGCAAAATACAGAAAGTTAAAGTAATCTTGGGACTAAAGCACACACTGCTTCATTTTTGGGAACTCTGGGAACTCTCATATGATTGGCTCAGGAACCAGGAAGTAAACGCGGGGCTACACTCTGAACCGAAGTAGGGATTGTTACTTCCATCCTGGGTGACAAGTGAGAAGGATTTTGGTTAATGTTGCAGTAAATGTCTTACTTATTGCTCCTTTTAACGATGCCAAAATAGCCCGCATTACCTTTTTTGGTTCCACTTAAAAAACAGGATTGTGCCATTCAAAGTTTTCAGAAATGTGAGCTGCACTCACTGATTCCCAACGCTGGGTCTGGTGGAGGCCATTCAATGCAAGCTATTCGATGCCTAAACTATATTGTTTTAATATTACCTGATTTTAAGTTGTATTTTATTTGTTATTTTACTCTTTTATCACCTACTGTTCATCATTTTGATTGGAAGTGTTTTATAAAGTTATTGTTTTGTTATGGTGTTAGTTTTGGGTGACTAGGTAGGCTGGTGAAAAATGTTTTGTCCTGTTGGTGTCGGTTTAAATGTCACCTTGGCTTTTAATGTGTTACGTAATGTTGGGTAAGAGCATTTCTGGTCAGAGCTGTTTTTGCTTCAGTGAAGGAATCAGTAGAATAAAGGTTCCTTTGACTGAACTGCAATTTCAGTATTAGCTGGACTCTGAATGACTTCAAATTTCCTGTAGCTGGTTTCTGTTTTTTTTTTTTTTTTAAAGGAAACGGTGAAGCTAAAATTCCTGGCACATTTGAAATTCTCAGCACTTTGTGTGTGAATGTGTGCGTATACTCACCATGCAGCCTCTTAAACACTCTGTTTATGTCCTTTATTTACGTTTGGGCAGAGACTTTCTGAGTCGCATTTTGGCTGGGTGGGGCAGTGCTGGTCAAATCTTTTTCCTGTGCAGTTTACATACTCTGGGACACACACACACACACACACACACACACACACACACACACGCACACGCACGAATATCATGTTACACGTGCAATGACTGTTGCAGGAACTAATGCTTTGCATGCGACCGAACTCTCCGCAGGGCCACGGACGCGTATTCGGATCTTCCTAGAACGAAGCACATTCTCCGCATTCCATTAAAAGGAGGTTTATGGGAGGATAGTAAACACAGCGGTCTGAATGAGATTAGGCTTTCTCGTGCTTGTGGGAATTTCAATATTGTGATTTCTGTGTAGTTAGAAGAGACCTCCATAACGAAATAAACTGCAATTTTGTAAAGGGTTTCCCTATTGATTAGAAGGAAAAACACCCGTCTGAGTATGAAAAGTCACACTTTTCTGTTGGATAGCCTTAGAAATTCTGAATATTCATTATTTAAAAACATTTAAGCACCAATAAACATTGGAGCAATTGGGAGAGTTACTTTGGTACACATGCAGAACAGTGATGGTCATGTTCATGACTCCTTTTTCAAGAAGCTGATATGTCTGCAGCGGGGCACCAGTCAACAGAGTGTACTTTTTTACGACATGGCACAAGATCTCATGATGTGTCCTTACTGCCCGCTGGTTCCCATTTGATTCAATATGATGCTCTGCACAGTTCAGCTGCCTGGCTAAGTGCTGGAACTCTCCGCTCCGTAATAATCACCTTTACAGGAGATCCCTCCTGCCCATTACCCACCACTCTTTAAAGAAACTTGTATAATACAATATATGACTTTTAATTTCCCCTTGAGATTAATAAAGGGTTTTGTAATAATAATAAAGTGGTGCATTAAATAAGCCAGGAATATTTAAACTACCCGTTACTTCCAGCCCTGGGCCACATCTGCCCATACATATTAATGTGAGGGGTACATATTTACACTCGGCGGGATTTATTATTAACTTGACGTCCATACAACATGTAGCTGTTGTTTTTGAAGTGATACCAGTGAATGTAATGCGCTCTTGTACTTGCTACAGATGTCTGAACAATGGGGGTACAGCAGAGAATTGTGGAGAATCTGGGATTATATACAGTTGTTTTACTGTACATATTAAAATAAGCTTTCAGCCTGGAGATGGAGTGGTCATTTCTCAGCCAGCTACGTTTTTTTGTTGTGTCCTCAACTTCTTCAAAGTGCTGCAAGTTGTTCTGTTGTTGTGTAGGTTTCCTAAAGGGCAGAGACAATAATTGTCAAGACTGTTTTTGGATACAAAACAAACAGGACAGGGCTGAAATCATTTGTTTTTGGGGGCAGGGATGTGTAGTAGTCATTTTTTCCCCACAATTCAAGTCTCTAATGGCTTAATTTAACATCCTCACATCAGAATCTTATTGTACTGAAGTTACAGTAGGTAATGAATTCAAGTAATCATCATTGAACTTACTAATGCATTTAACATCTTTCTTTTTATCAGAATAATTTAAAATAACTTATATCAAGTTGTTTTTAAAGTGCATAAAGCATAATATATACCGATGCAAAATAAAAATATGCATTTTTGATCAAATAGTACCGGACCAGCTAATGTTGGTTCTGTATTACTCAAAAAGCAACCGCGTTTATTT
>NW_023397423.1:0-32433 GCF_011125445.2 Fundulus heteroclitus | reverse complement strand
AATAGATGTAATTATTTGTTCATTAGATGGACATTACTGCATCTTAAAACATTTACATGCTTTCACAACTGAAATATGTTTCACGTTGGATTTTATCTTGTTCTAATAAAATCACTATAAATTGTTAAACTGGCCTCCTTTTATGTGTAAGTACAGCTTTGTGAATATGTGTTTCCGGTGATGTCTTTTCAGAAATACATAATGTTCACATTTATTTTGTCTCGGGCCGAGAATGATGATGTTTTATCAATTTCAGAATTGTTATCTAGTCTGAAGGACTGAACAGTCTGAATAATCATTATATCTCTATTGAAGCAAAGAGATTCTGTTTAGAGTTCAGATTAGTTTTATTTAGCATCACTGAAATCGTTAGTTTCCAACCAAGGATTTATAGTAATTAATATGAATAAGAAGTTATCTAATTTTCGACCATGTATGTGTTTGCCAGTTAATTATGGAAAAGAGAAACACAAGCAACAAAACAAAGACAAAAAAGATACCTACAACTAATATTAAAGGCTAAGAAGGTATTTTTTATGAAATTAAATTGTTATCTTAGTTGTTTAATGTCAATCTTTCTTAAAAACAAATATTTTACTCAACAAAATTAAAAATGTATGTGGTCAATATAATATAACTTGAGATGGAAGAGGATAGGCAAATAAAGATGAAAGTTTCATTAATCTCTTTGATCTTTCCACTTCCAAAACCAGAACCATCACTAAAGAAACAATTGAGTGTCTTATCATGATCTGGAATGAGCTTGTTAGCTAGCCAAAATGATCAAGACCTCTTTTTATGTGATTCCCACAGCCCCATTATTCACCTGCGTCAAAAGCCAAAAGCTTTCAGGGAAATAATTAATCAGATGCTAACTAATCAGAAACAAACTTGGGATAAAACAAGAAATGCATCACTTCAAACAGACTATATTAAAATGGATTCTGTTATCATTCTTGACCACATTCTTTGACTAGAGAAATACTGTAAAAGAATGTAAAACATCTATTCTTGTAGAGGAAAACTGTCTCCTGGCTGGAGCTGTTTTACCCTTTCAAAATTTCCAAACATGCATTCTATTAATAAAGAAATGTATCACATTAAAGGTTTAACACATTAACCACTTTTCAAAGTAAAAAATAATTTAAATCATAAACTGTGTCAAAATCTTGCAGAATTCTGGAAATTAAAAAATATCAACAATATAACAGGTATTTTGACACATTTTAACAGAAATTCAAACAAGACTTCTTTTGAGCATAACACGTAGACACAAGTCAGGAGTAAGGAGTTCCCAAAACACAATTTTCTGTGAAATATGTGCATGTATGTAAGGATTAATTATGTCATGATAAAGCCAGGCACCCTTGGTTTGGATACCGCTGGTATTCTGTCAGCTACAGAATGTGGGAAAACCTGTATGTCAGCAATAACATGCTGATATAGGAAATACCAGTCTGGAAGAGGCAAGAACAGCTGAATGCAACCAATTTCATCTTAGAACAAGGCCCTGACAACAAACTTCAAGAAGTCACATTGAAGGTGTATCATTTGTGTGGACACACCTTCTCATTTTTTCTGGCTTTTCTTCATTTTCCCTTTTGTCCTGCATTGTAGAAGGCATTTACAGAAGACTAAAAGGGAACCCACTTGGAAAATTTGTGCTAAACCTGTTTTGTATTAGTCACCTCTTGCTTTGATGATTTTGCATGCTTCTTGTCATCTTTCAGCTTCATGAAGTAATCACTTTGATATGGTTTTCAGGTTATCAGGTAGGTCTTTCAAGAGTTAATGTCTGAAATCCCTAAAATCTTTTCTGAGTTTAAGACCTGCTGTTGTGTGGTACAGGCAGAGGTAGGATTGGTACAATGAAGCTGGACCAGGGGTCACAGCTCCGGGGCCTCGTGTGTCTCTTTGGCCACTCCCAAATGGCTAGTTACAACTTTGGCCGAAAAAAGCTTAAGACATGATTAATATGTATAAAAATGAGGGTAAAAAGAGCTGATTCTGGCATTTTGTCATGTTTTTATTTCATGTTATATTTGCATAGAATTTTCCGAACAGAATGACATGATGCAAGTTTTTTTTTTTTTTTTTTTTGCATAGTTCTTTTGTTTTGTCATCAGCTGTAAACTACATGTTCTTTCATCATTTTCCACAAAAGAAAGGAACATGGTCTTGTTCTCTATCTGTAAAAGTTAAAATTTTTCCTTTGTTCATAAATAATAAAGAAAATTTGTTTTTCAGAACAAATTTGCTTGTTGTTGTGAAACCTAAAAAACAACTATAATGTCTTAGTTCTTAATTTAATATAAAACAAGAAATGTATACAGTGGGTGTTCATAAAAGCAAACAAAAAGAGTTGTGCAGGTGTTATGGCTCTGGACAAATTTTATATATCTAGAACGAGAGCAAAATGGCTTTTTGGATTGTAAAAGTTGCTGACCCCTGGTCTAGACTACTTTTTAGTTTGCTGCATATTTTCAAGATGTGTTCATTCTTAGTTTTTATGTCTTCAGTTTTTATATACAATGCAGAAAAACACTGGAGCTTGAAAATTAGAGAAATGTAAAGAGCATCCAAAACGAATCAAACCAAATGGTAGTGACTTTAAAAAAAGTATTAACAAGTTTAACACATAGTTTTAAAAGCCTTAACATGAGAAAAATATTGATATAAACAAATAAGTGTCAAAACATTTGACAAGCACTATAAATACACAATAATAAACCTGAAAGGCCTTTTTATTAAGCAATGAGCTGCTTATTTCAGCATCTTATTTTAATTATAAACCAGGTTCTCAGTCTTTAACTCCTTGTTTTAACTATCTGTTTAAAATAAAGGATGACATTTTCTAAAACTTTAAAACCATTTAAATTGCTTTTATGGGAGGCACAATGTCTGAGTGGGTCACCAAGGAGCATTTTCTCACCACTTAAAACAAACTTAAAACTTTGTAGCATTACAATAAAACACAATTTTTATACCATGTGAGTTTAAGCTTTTGCTTTTGATAAATTCCTTATATGGAGGAAAACAGACAGTGTTACAGTGCAACAGGATGGTGAAAACAACAACTTAGACCTTTTTTTTTTGCTTGGAAATAACAGCAGTTAGAGAAGGTGTAAATAGGATTACATGTTGTACACACCAGGAACATTTTTAGTCGCTTTTTTAGTTGCTTCAAACACTGATCTTAGCATTAAATGCCACTATGAATTCAATCTCCTTATAGGATTAATGATTAAAGCTCAACTAAAAGAGAACAGTGCTCCTCTCAGTCTTAATAGAGTGCTCAATTGAGCAGTTCCCATCATCTTAAACTTTTGGCTGCCCTCATGTCTTCTCTTAATATAAGCCAAGTCCCTAAAGAGGACATAAAAGTAAGATTGACTATGAAGAGCTGTTTAAGCCGTTTTTAACTTAAAACTTTGCAGTCTTGGCACGTACGTTTTTACCTGGACGTCCTGCAAAACATCCTCACACTTTTTCATCAGATGATAGTTTACATCAAAGAATGACTGTTCTGCAACACATCCCATGATGCATATAGTTACTTTTTTTTCTTTTAGAGATTGAAAAAAATACTCATTTGATTTCCTTATGCACTGAGATTTAATATGTTGGCTCCCTTGTTAAAACTGAAAGGGCTTAGAAATTAAAATCTGCCTTATACAGATAACACCCTAAATGCTTCTTAAATCATAGCTTAATGTTTGTAGATTGTGGCAGGAAAAAAATCCTCTGATGAGGAAAATCAATGAGGGAATTTATCCAATATTTGGTTGGAGGCAAGTTAAACACTTTCTGATCGTGTAAAAAGAGTTTAATGAGGAAATTGTTTATATGTTTTGAGGTCTCAAAAATTGCAACAAAATTCAGCCTCTTTCATAAATAGAGTCGTTAAAATGATTTCCAACCATGAGCAGGATTTTTAGGGATTGCATTCATGTGTAAACTGTATGAACATCTAAGAAGATTAGCATTTTTTACATTCTTAGCCATTTGACAAAAAAAAGTATTATGCCTTGCCATACTATTTAAACTCTTTGAACCATTTTACATTTTGTCCCTTTAGCACCAAAAATATCAGTGTTTTTTTATTATGTTTATGTGATTTATACCTACACCAATTTTCAAGTGAAAAAAAATATTCATAGGCTTCAAGTCATATTTACAAAAATGACATCCATAAACAAAATAAAAAATTTCAGATGTAATGTGATTAGTGTACCTGTGTGGGATATAATCTGGTGCTGTGTGAAGGCCCCAAAGGGTTATTTAGGTTAGCTAGAAAACATCCTCATGAAAAACAAGGAATATGGCAGACAGCTTAGGGACTTAAGCTACGTTCACACTGCAGGTCTTGATGCTCAATTCCAATTTTTTGCTGTAATCTTATTTTTTTGTGTTTCATTACAATTAAGCTATAGTTGGTAATCCTGCTCAGAAACACTTTTTGTTATACTAGGTAAAATCATCCTTTCATCCATATGTATCCAGTTAACTTAGCAGCTAGGTGAGCTGCTCTCACTGTAGGCTTTGAACATGGCAAAGAGTCACAAGAAGCGAACTGCGGTCATATATAAGAACAAAAAGGCCTCAGTAGAAAGAAATAAGACCATGGTGGATTTGGGAGATTTCTTTCACACCTGGAGAGCATGGGAAAAAAAGCAAGATGGTCTTGCACAAGCACAGTTTTTACAAAAAGGGACTTGGGGAAATTTACGGGAAAATCGCCTATCCTAGCTTTAAATACGACCGCCATCAAACTGCTGTCCGAAGAGTTCAAGACCGCAAAACGAACCGCAAGAGCAGATAACGGAAGGAGACGTCACACAGCCGTGCACTGTTTGCGGAAGTAATGGTACATTTTTTCTAGAAGTTTTCAATAAAGTTTTGTTAATGAAACAAACTCAAAAAGGGAAAAAAAACGTGGATACTGGCCAGCAACTCTCCTTGTTATTAATAGAAAGCTGTTGAGCAAAGGGAGCCGATAATATTAAGATCACATCATAGCAAGACGAAGTAAGGTAAGAAGAACGCAGCACAGCTGTTAACAACGGTCTGTTATGGAGCGCTAACTGCTACTACTGTGTACGGATGTGTAGTGAGAGACAGGAGAGACGGATAAAATGCGACATGAAGACAGCGGACACCTTGAAAAGAATCTGATACGTATCGAAATTAATAACACATTAAAGTGGCACAGATCGGATTTTTTGGAGGGTGAAAAGATTTCACTCTGCTGGGAAAAAGACAGATATTGATTGCATGAGGGCAAAAAGATCGGATTTGGGTCTCATTTCCCTGCAGTGTGAACGCAGCCATAGCCTACGTTCACACTGCAGCCTGAAGTGACCCAAATCCGACCTTTTTTGCCCATAGGCGATCTGGATCTGATCTTTTCATGACAGTCTGAACAACACAGATCGGATTTTTTCAAATGCGACCCAGGCCACTTGGATATGTGGTCCTAATTCCGATACGTATCTGATTTTTTTTTTTTTTTTTTAAATCAGATACGTATCGGCCATGTCGCATTATCCGACCTGTACATCACTGATACTCGACAAGCATCACAAATATGCGTCCTGCTATGCAGAAGCGGGAAGAAAAACAACACCCATGGCGGACAATAATGAGGAGAGCAGTCAATGGAGAGAAAGCTCCGGTTAGAAAAGAAATTAAAGATCGCAAAATGAGCGGCAGCATTATATGTTTACTTACGCAAACAT
Organism: Fundulus heteroclitus; assembly: GCF_011125445.2. Classification (NCBI taxonomy): domain Eukaryota; kingdom Metazoa; phylum Chordata; class Actinopteri; order Cyprinodontiformes; family Fundulidae; genus Fundulus; species Fundulus heteroclitus. Next base: position 26,695 of record NW_023397423.1, on the reverse strand, counting down.
TGAGCACGCTTGCTACGTGTGACGTCATCGCGTCCTCAACTGCGCATGCGGGACACTTAGGTTGTATGAATTCGGTTCACACAGGAGATCACATGCAAGTCACATATATTTGGAAATGTAAACGACCACGCAAGAAAAATTAGATTTCACAAAAAAAATCGGAATTTAGCATTAAGGCCTGCAATGTGAACGTAGCCATAACTGATGGATCCATCTAAACCAGGGTTAGATAATTAAGTATTATTCCAAGCTTTAATCATCTTACCCAGCACCATTCAGTCCTTCATACAAAAAATGTTGAGTATGGTGCATCTGCAAACCTACAAAGACAATGCTACCAGCCTAAACTGACAAGCTGGGCAAGAAGAACATCAGTCAGAGAAACAATATAGAAGAGCCCATTAAGGGACTCTGTAACAGCTGACGGGAGACAGATCACAGGTAGGATGGAGAATTTGTTGAGAGGGAGATAATTTGTTCTGCACTCCACAAATCCTGCCTTTGTGGAGGAGTGACAATAAGAGCACAACTGTTGAAAGAAAATCAAAGGAGCTGGTGAGCTAACTATATAGGCGCCACAGAAAACACAGAAAGTTCTTTGGCCAAATGAGACGAAAAATTGATGTCTCGGGCTTAGTTTCCCACATCATGAACCATAGAAAACTGACACTGTAAATAACCCTGAGAATACCATCAAGGTGAACGCAAAGTGGCGTCAGCATCATGTTGTAGGGATGCTCTCCTTGAACAGGGACAGGGAAGCTGTCCAGAGTTGATGGGAAGAAGGCTTGCGTGAAAATAAGGGTAATCCTGGAAGCCTAAACATACCCCTAAGGCTGTAATGTCATACTAGCTGTAGAATCAAAGCAAATGTTTGCATGTCTTAGAAAGACATGCAGCTGTAATTATATTATATTATATAGAGGTAAGCAGTATTGGTTGACGTGTCTAAATAAAAACACACACAACACTTTTTCAGAGATTTATTACAAAACAATGAAACCTGTGCATCCTATTTTTGTAATTACGTGAAACATTGCTCTACAACTCAAAACCACTATTAAGTTTGATGTCAAATTACAAAATTAGAAAAAAAGTTTAAGTGGTATGAATGCCTTTGCTCGACATCTTCTATATAATTTTTACATTAAAGAATCAAAAAATCTCTGTTGCCTCTGTCTGTTTCAGTCCACATGAACAGAATGTTGTTTGTCCACATCATTGACGTGTCCAAGTCTGAATGTGCCTCTCGTGTCATTCTTTGGACAGATGTATACCTAAACCTCCGCAACCTTTCCCTGCACTTGTCATCAATGGGACCACAGTGACATGCAGCACGATGCTCCAGAAACTCTGTAGCCAGCGAGTCCCGATGAGGACACAATGGATACAGGGACGAACCGTCCTGTCACAGAAAAAGAAAACACAAACTAGTTAATCGTCTGCATTTCAGCTGGAAACTGTCTCTTGATACAGACTTAAAAAAAAGTAATGGTGAATACTTAAATGAATTAAACCACCATTTTACAGTGCTGTGTAAAAGTATCTGCCTCCCTACAGATTTCTGCTGTTTTTGCTTTTGGTTCGCACCCTTAATGTCACAGAGTATCAAACCAAGCTTTGTTTCAAAAGTCTATAACCTGATTAAGAACAAAAAGTAGTTTTCAAATGCTGATTTCATATATTAATAAATAAAATCATTTGCAGATTTTGCTTTTGTTTCCTTTGTCCCATGTCAATGTTATTTTGATCATCTTTAGCGTTAAAAAAAGGAACAAGGGGGTAAATACTATTTTCACAGCACTATATCAGTTTTTTCTCCCTTGTTTACTGATTTCCTTTTTTCTTTTTTTGACAGACCTTTGGCAATAGTAGAGTTACAACATTAAAACAATTTCTGAAACAAAGCTGAGGAGAGGAAAGGTAAACCTACCAAATGTGGAAGCAGTTGAGGACGGCAAAAAGAAGACCAGAGATAACTGACATGGGAATGGCCAGAAGCACCGTGACTATCCTATATATCCAGACCCTGGACACTTCAAAGAGGGCGTTGCTCCAGATCCATATTCTGTCCCCGCTGCGCACCGATGGCGGCTCAGCTATCACGTCCTCAAATTCCACCTTTGAGACACAAAGGCTTGTTAAAAATGCTCATGGAGGGCTTTTTAAATGACAGAGAATCCACTAATGGTTCATCAGTCAAGCAGCTATATGGATTTTCTTTTAATAAAATTATTCAGATGCTTTATATATGCAAACAAAAAAACTATTTAGGCAATCTTGAATTAACTAATGCATACAATTGTTTTACCTTGAGGCAGGCATTGATACCTCGGGGGTCCCTTGAATTAATCAGAGGTTTAGTATCACTGATTTCCACTAGTGTGGACGTATGAATGTCTTCCTCCTCGTCCACAGAAGGCTGGGCTCTCCATAACGTCTGCGGTTCCTCCTCATCTTCAGACTCTTCAGGGTCACTGGAGTCCCCCAGATAAATCTCCACTTCCCCCGGATCGTCACCTTTCTTCACTGTGTCCATTTAATCGACTTGTAAACACAAAATAAAAGGGAGCAGAGAGGGTCGGCCTGTCCCCACCCTGGCAGCCCAGACAGAAGGCCGCTGACCGGGCCCTTCCAGCTGGCTGGGTGCTGAGGTTATATTGGGAACATTACAGTGACCTGGATGGTATTTGCAGCTGGTATTTCAAGTGAAGATCATTTTCCGGTGCTGTGCGGAGGAAAGAAGGGGCTGAGGAGGATATAAATACTTCAAACATGATCATGGGTCTGTTTACACTGACACACTGCAGTGTAAATTTACTCATTAAAACAAAAACAATGCACAGAGATAAGAAGTCATAATGAGGCTTTTGGCAAACGTCTTGCAGTTTCTGGGATTCCATTCATTTCTCAGGCTGATTTTTTTATTTATCTGCTCAAGTAGGCTGGGCAGGCACCTAAACTATGAGATCATACTGCCCCTTTGTGGTGACTGAAGGGACTCTACCATTTTTAGCTATGATAATTTAAATGCAGAGACTAATATACTGGAGTGCTTCACAGGAAGTGGATGGAAAGTGGAAGGACATGATACGCAGTCTTCAGAACTTTCAACAAGTGAAAATCTGAAAAGTGTGGCATGCATTTGTGTTCACCCCCCCAGGTTTAATTCATAGTTTGCACAACAAGCCTTTGCTGCAATCCCCGTTTTTTAATGTATATGCCTCTACATGCTTTACATAAACAGAAACTCAAATGTTTCTTCTTTACAAAAAACTCAGTTGGATGAAGAAAGTCTGTGAGGAAACGTTCGGAACTCCTGTCAATAACTCCTGATTACATTTAGGTCTGATCCTTCATTAGAGCAACCTCATATTTTCAAGCACCTATAAATTAATTTCACTTGTTAGAACTTGCTTTTTTAGTTTCCACTACACTTTGTGTCTATGACTCAAAATCACTGGAACTCTCCTAATTTCTTTTTTTTTTTTTTCTGATTCTGGTCAAATTTCAGCACATGTTAAAATATGGCGTCAAAATAAATAAGTAAATGAATATGGCAGCTTATTAGCACATTTCCTCTGTTCTATGCATAAAATCCATGTGTGATAAACATGCATATAAAATGGCTGGCAAATTTATTGGGAAGACCAGTGCCACCCCAAACGTCCTTGGTGGGATCACTGGAATAATCACACAATTGGAAAAACCTTGCATTAAAATTTATTTTTCTTCAGTGAATTTCCCAGAAGGGGCATTTATTTTCATGCATTTGAAAAAAGACTTTTCCTCTTCCATCAACCTTTGGACCCATTTCAAGCTCACTGCCATCACTATTAATCCTTATATTCTTTAAAAAGAAGGACCAAATAGAAATATTCTTTAAATAGAAGCACCAAATATAAATATCACTTAAATAGACAGACCAAATTAGACTATCCTGCAGCCTTTCAACCTTTCAGCTTGAGGTAATACTCTTTGAATTGGCTTGAAAAAAAAGTGCCACATGATACTCTTGCTGGCATATATAAAACACATGCAGCCGTCAATTCAGCCTACAGTGCTCTTAATAATATGACCACAGGGATAGGAGGAAATAACAGCTAACTATTTCCAATTGAAAAGCAGTGCACGATATTAATATACAATGCATCACAGTACTGTGATGCATTGTTTTTGCAATGTTTGTTTCTTGCTGTTAGTCATGTAGGTTTTGCGTTATTAGCGCATGCTTTGTGTTTAGTTTCTTTCATGTTTTTATTGATAGTTTCTTTGCTCCAGCTGAACTCATTCAGTGTTGATTACTCCTCTTCCCTCAGGTGCATTGCCAGACACATTCTGTGCCATTCCATGCTAGCGTTGTCTGACTGTTCGTCACATCCTGTTCTCCTTGTGCACGTCAGTAACTATGTGTTTTCGTCATTATTAAACGCTGTTGCTCACCCTGTTGCTCCTGAGTTCCTGTCCGCTCTTTGGTCCGGGACAAACCTCACCACACATGACAAAAACAGGCTGTAACTGAATTCATTGCTGTGTGCTTTTGCTCTGCATTGACCACTGGAGCGTTTCCATGGTAAGAACAATTTCAGATTGCTGGATGGAGACAGAGAGAGGACACAGAGTATTGATGGCAGGGAATTTCCTGCCTCAGTGCAGGAGACGAAGGCATGCTAATGGACTGCACACCCAACCAGATGGAGCTTGTTTGTTTCCGGCTGCACAGGTAAGGTCAGCAGAGAGCGTGTCTGTGACACTCTTTGTGCGTGTGTGTGAATGACACAAATGGAGAAAACCCAGAGAAAGAAATGGAGACGAGATAACAATTTTATTACCACTGCACACTGTTGCCAGCAGTATTGGGTTTGTTCCAGAATTGAGTAATAAAATAAAAATATATATAATTCATATATAATAAACAACAATAAAATAAGAATAAAGGGGTCATTGGCGAGTCTGCATCTATGTGTTACGGACGGTTTTAAACAAGTTGTATGTGAGAAAGTGAACTGTAGAGAAAGTTATAAACAGTGACAAATGAGGGTAAACAGTCATGAAAAAAATGAAAACAAGTGGCAGAGACATCAGTATTAAATGTAAACTATAGTGAACAATGGACAGTTCACTACTAGCAAGAATCATGCCACAAAGATATGAGCATTAATGTTTATTGAAGGAAGGGGTGGATGAATGGGAAGTGAGGATTGGGTCATTTGGGGAGACTCGTTTGAAGGCTTGGGAGGAGGAGACTCAGCGTGGGGGTGAACTCTTCTGGAAATGGCTTTGGTTTGTTGATTATCAGCAGGGGGCGATACCCCTTACAAAAAAGAAGCTGTTTTTGGGAGTGTAAGTTTTTGAATTTTTTGTTCCTGAATCATTTCCCTGATGGAAGTGGGATGGACAGTGTATTGCCTGGATGGGTGGGATCTGTGGCTATACATCTGGCCCTTTTCTGGACTCATTCAGCATAGATTGAGTCTAGATCTGTAGATGGCATCCCACAATACCCTGTGATGTGCACACCACCCGTGCTAAATCCTTCCTCTCCTCTCCCTTACCACACTCTCACACAAAATGCTTTCTATGGCCCTGTAGAAGTTTTTTTAACAGCTTAGAGGGAAGTCCATTTCAGTTTCCAGAGAAGAGCCATTGTTGGACCTTCTTCACCAGGTGGGAAGTTTTCACTGTCCAGGAGAGGTCAGAGGAGATGTGAACGCTCAGGAACTTTATGTTGCCAAGACGGGAAACAGCAGCTATAGACATGCAATACACTGCCCATATACAAAATTTACACAAGAGCTACCCAAATGTTGCAGCTGTGGCCCTTTGAAAACATTACTCAAGCCCCTGTCATAAAACAGTTCCATCATAAACCCACAGAGACGAGCCCCTTTCTGAGGTCCATCTGGTCATTTACAAATCAAGATGCTGCAGATCTTCTAAAAGTCTGTTATTGAGAGTGAAATCTCGTCTTCTGTTGGGGATAAAAAGGCTAGGGACCTAAAAAGGCTCAACAACCTGATAAAGAAGGCTGGCTCTGTTCTGGAGACGACTGTGGAACCTCTGGAGATGATAATACAAAGAAGGATTATTTATAAAACCAAGAACATTATGGACAACCATGAGACTGTCTTGGGAAAACAGAATGTCTTCAGACAGATGCTTCTTCAAATCTGTTGCAATACAAACTGCTACAAGAGATCTTTCCTGCCAACAGCCATCACTGCATTTGCAGAATTTGGATCAATAGGAGTTACAACAACATTTCAATTCCCTTTGAGATCAATAAAGTATAAATGTATTTTGTATTTGTAAATCCTGGTGAATAAATTTTCTTCAAAGAAATATCAGTGCGTGGGGAAAATGTGAGTTTGTTTGCGACGAGAGCAATAGTTCAACACTAATTAAAGCTGATACCTTCTGCTGCCAGCATCAGCAGCTTATGCGGGACATGACGGATGTGCCACCGTGTTCCAGCTCAGCACCTGTCACTCCAGCTGTTTGCAGAACAATAGGTCAGACAGACTGTCACGTCTACTTAACAGTGTGCACATCCTGATCAGAGCTGTCCGTTACAGTTACCCGTCGCTGCAGACATTTAGGTGGCAGATGATGTGGTTTTGAATCCCGGCAATAAAAACACTGTGGATTCAAAATAGATTGGCTTCATAAAATGATTGAGATAAATAACATTAATTGTTCTAAGATGGTTTGTAACAGCTTGTCGGCCTTCAGGAATAGAACTACAAATTTACTTCACGCCTTATGCGTAGCTTTTCTTATGAAGGGTAGTTATTGCTGTCCTTAATTATTAATTTGAAACATTTAAAGAGGAAAAAACCTGTCAAGGCCAGTATGTGTCAATCCCCCGTCTTGGAAAAAAGTTTTATTACTAGTAAAACAATAAACTGTATGTATTATTGGAGATATATAATGTCTTGCAATTACAATGAATAAATCTTGCAGTTTGTTTTGCAAATATCCAATAAATAGCTAAATAAAAACAACAAGCACCCAAAACTTCAAACTGTTGTATAGTCATACCTTTATATCTAGACAAAGTGTCTCTTTTTTATTATTTATAATGATATCATTTAAGCTATATTTACAGCAGTCAGAACCAATGCTTAAAGCAAAACCATGAATGCCATTTTTCAAAGACTTAGTTAAAAAGCTTCTAATCGTATTTCCAAAATGCCAAACTGCGCTGTACAAGTTCATCCTAGTGTGGGATTGTAATCTCTTTGTGGGTTGTGGGATCTAAGCCCAGTGGACACGAGGACTCGCTGCGTGAGCTCCGATAAGATGCTTTACAGACCGTCATGTTTTATGTGTGCACAAACCGTTTGAGGGTCTGACAAAATAATGGTTTTCACTCCTTCAGACAGCAACATCAATCACCCTTCTTCCCTTTGAATTTTCTGGAGTGACTGTCTCACCGCCTCTGCTGTGCATTATTCATCATTCTGTGTGATAGAGCAGCTCATCAAGTTTAAATTAAACAGGCTGCACAAGAAGAGTAGGTCTTTTCCTTGGATTTACCTTTAAGTGCAGCCACACTCAATCAGGCTCAAAGCATGAAGTCTTGTTCTCTGAAGGGTTGGGCTTGTTTTTGATCTACGAAGAATGTGCTTTGCAGAGGAGAAAGTACAGTTGTGATTGTCCTGATCTAATGAGAGCTGCCACTGAAGAGGGGGGCTTTTCGATTTAATTAACAAGTTGTGAATAACCATCTGGCTCAGGTATTTCTAAAAAAAAACAAAAAAACAAGTTACTTCTGGAAGTAAGCTTTGAAACATGTTTTCATACATGCTACTGTTTGCTTTGTTAGGTCTGATTCCATGAAATATATGAATGTTAATATGCACATATGGCACAACGCATCCAATTTAATAAAGACAACCTGCAATGACATGAAATGACCTAGAAAACTATGATCTGTTTTTTGGATGCTTTCACATGAAACTTTCTAAATAACTGCACACTTCGTCTTCCTTAAATCCAATATTCTAACATCTGAGGTGTGATGAAAACATGTATAATCTTAAATACCAACTTAGTTCTTTACAAGCACACGCAACTTTTTAACATTGAAGTAGGTCTATACAATGTAATGTTATGTATCTACAAGTTAGTAGTTTAATTTCCTGAAACCTTTGTACAGGGATTTTCTTTAAGAAGTACCAGTCCGGAGCGTGTAGAATTTATTTGGGTTAGTCGGTTTTTTCAAGTTGACTTAGCCTCTGCGCATTATTCAGGTTATCCCTGGTTTTTGTTGTTGCTTTCTGGTTTCTCCAGTTACCCTCCTCCCAGTTCAGTATCCTCTTCCCTTTATGCCACAAGTCTATTAATTTTTTGGTTTCACTTAAAAATCCTGCTTCATATTTAAGATGCTTTGGTCAACCTGCATTTTGGTCCTTAAAGGAGCAATGAGCGATATTTCACCACTAGGTGGTGCTTGAGCACTGTCTGTAGACCAAAACAAAATGTGTGACAAGCTGCGCCTCTCTACCTCAGCTATAGCTACCCTCCTTTCCCTTCTCACTCGTCACCTCCTGTGCATGTATTTGTAAAAGATAAAACAGAGCAAAACAGCATCACCTTTTGTGATGAAGTAAGTAACTCATCAACCTTATAATGCTGTTAGCAAGAGAACATTTTATCAGCTGGAGGTGCTCTCTGCCATGTTGCATCAGTGCTCTACTGCTCTGATGGTGGCATTTTAGGGCAGGGAGGGGCTAAGTCCTGAGTGGCAGCTGTTCACGTGCACATATGTGCATGTGCATGTACGTGCACATGCACATATGTGCATGTGCACGTACGTGCACATGTGGCCGGTCGCCTATGTAAACAAGAGACTGGAGAATAGCACAGAGAGATATGGTGTGACGTCATACCATAGTCTATCTGAAACACTACCTTTAGTTCTTCCCACATATAATTTTATTTTTAGTTCTTTCTATCTAAAACGGTGAAATTTTGCTTATTGCTCCTTTAACAGCTATACAATATTACATCAAAGGAGTGCATGCAAATCTTGTTTTTTTGTGTGTCTTGTTTCTTGTGAAAATCACAGTTAAAATGCACCATTAAAGTAAAAAAAATGTGTATGACTGTCATGGTCATGGTGAGGGTATGTTAACTTGTGGCATCAGGTGCAACGAATCGAGAAAGTGTGAGTGCTACAAAAACAGACCTCCATTGGAATATTGTGTCTTATTTGTAGACTATAAGTGTCCCTTTTATTACACTGCCTTTGATAAGAGGACTCTGCTACACTGACATCAACAGAACCATTCTGGTAGCTCCAGCACTTAGATGGATTTGTTTGCAGCCAGAAACCATAAAAAGGCATGATGTTATTTGCTTTGAACACATCCAGAAGTCAATAAAAAGGCATTTTACTTACTGGTTATATAAGTGGGTTTTTTTTTGCAGGTCATTTTGTGTCTGTGCCTGTCAGAAGGTTGATATCCTCATTGACACAATTTATTTGTCTTTTCTTTAATATCCCATAAAGCAGCAGATATGTTTACATTGTCTGTGAACTGATTTTTAGGAATATCACTGGGAAGTTAAAGGATTTGCACAAATGTTGCTGAACATTATGTTTGTATTTGTAAACTTTGACCAGTGTGTCTGGCTGATGTTATCCCCTGAATCTAATCAGTGTTATACAGGGCTAGATATGGTCAAAACATTCACTGTACAGAGTTCAGCAGCTGCGATAGCAATGAACCCAAATGCGATTGCAGATTTCACAAAGGTAAACATTTCAATATGGTGAAATGATAAAATAAGGGTTCTAACATCTGCCTATGTTACGGCACACAAATGGGTACAGCAAACATATCATCTGATATGAAATGGCATTTTCTGCTTATATAGCAATGCCTTAACTGAGCGCAGTTTGGTTTACAGATTCGTTATAAATGGGCACATGAAGGTTTGGCTACAGGCCATTGTGGTGTTCAGTCCAAACAAATATTTCATAGCAATCAGTCGGTGCTGCTTTGTCTATAATTTTATAGTCTTCACTAGAAGAACACAGAACCATCTTAAAACTGAAAGTTCACAGCTCTGGACACAATGAATTGGAGAGACCAGTGACAACTGAAAATAAAAAAAAGTTGTGTTCGTACTGTTTTACATGGATTATATAACTTTTAATCAACCTAGCTCAACATCAATATATGTTTCTGGACTAGAACTAGAACAGTCGCTAAAATTAAATGGGACTTCTGTTAGGGCTGTATTAGAGCATTATATTTAGCTCCATTGAGTTCCCTATGAACTCTGATCAGAGCTGATAGCTGCCACCGCCATGTGTAACAGTGTAGATGGTGTGTTCATGGTGTTAACTTGCAGGACGTTGTTTTACATATAAGCCAAGAATGAGTTTGTGTTTATGAAAAACTATGTATATACGCTGACTGTAGAGGGAACATAGAAAGGAACTAATCTGAGTAATAAAATTAACAAAGCAAAAGTTTTTAATCTATGTTCAAAGAAAAACATATTAACCTGATTCATGTAAAGGATAACAGTTTTAAGAGTTTATTTCTCATTAAATTCATAAGAAAGGACAAATGCTTCAAGAAACATGGTTTTTCTTTACTTTGTTTGAAACAAACCAACAAACAAACAAACCAATAATCAACCAATGAATTGAAGAATGAGAATTGCTTGCATTAAAATTTAAATATAAAACAGCATGTTCTCTTTAGTCTATAAAAATATTTTTGATATGAAGAATTGCCCTCGCTTAATAAACAAATCCTGAATCCTACCTGTGTAAAATTTGATTTGTATGTAAACCTGCTGACTGATTCAGATTTCCCAAATGTGACACACACATCCCCCTCCTTTTTTTAATCAAAACCCAGTAATTGCCTTTAAATCACAAAATTATTTAAGTAGCTTATAAAAAATATAGTTCATTTGCAAAAGCATCATTAATACCTTTACAATGATTTTCAGAGCAGATGAAATAGTACAGTATCAAGTTTTAAAAGACACAACACGTTTTGTTTTTACGTTTTTTGTGTAAATCATTGCTGCAGGTCATTAAATCATGTTGCCATACATTATTTTACAATCCAGTGGATCATTAACATTGTTTCACAGCAGTGAGGCATATCTAATTCAACTCTTCTGGAATCTGGCCTGGTATCCTGAAACCGGTCGGCCCAGTATGATCCAGAGGGGTTCTGGGACTGGGGATTGCAAAGCTTGCATGTGTCTCTATTGTGCAACTGGTCCTGTGGAGGAACTGCAAAAAGTTGTCATGGCCTGAGCCCTCATGGCTGGAAAAGGCCAGGTCCGTTGGGTATGCGGAGTAGCAGCGCCTCAGCTTAAGCAGCTCCTCGCGGATTTGCCTATTTAGAAGTCCGTAGAAGAAAGGGTTCATGGCGAAAGAGGAATACGCCAGCCAGGTCACCACTTCTTCCAAGTCATTAGGGGCGTGAGGCTTTGAGTTCAGTATCAGATGGAGGTGGAAGGCAAAGTAAGGCAGCCAGCAGATTAGAAACTGACCGACAATAATCACCAGGGTGAGCGCAGCTTTACTGCCGATAAAAGGCCGCCTACGTGTTATCCTGTGCGGGGCAAGGCGTGTTGTAATGATGGTCGTCTGGCTGTTTATGGAGTCGGAGCGGGGCTTGACTTGGGCGTTCGTCCACGAGGGCAGAGGTCCGTGCTGCCGCGCGGCCACGCGGGCCACCTTGTACACATTACAGTAGACGGCGAAGATGACCACAGCTGGCAGACAGAAACAGGTGATGCTGAAGAGCGCAGAGAAGATACGCCTGTGGTCCCGGTGGCTCCAGTGAATTGAGCAGTGGGCCGCACTGATGGACCTCAGGTCATAAGATGGCCATCCAAACACGGTGGAGAAGCCCAGAATGGCCGAGGCCACCCACACCATCACCACCACAGCCGAGGTCAGCTTCAGGGTCATCTTGACCTCGTAGCGCATGGGATGGACGATATAGTAATATCGTTCCACGCTGATAGCTGTAATGGTGAAGATGGAGGCAGCTATGAGGATCACATTGAGGAAGACATAGACCTGGCACTCCAGCACAGTGAACACGACGCCGGCAAAGTACGGCGAGCTGGACACGATGCCAAGAGGCATGAGCAGGATGGCGCACAGCAGGTCCACCGCACACAGGTGGCACACGAAGGCAAATTTCCTGAGATGTGGAGCTTTGATGACAACCACCATCACAGCAGTGTTGGCCAGAAGTGCGAGAACGTTCAGGGTCACCATGAAAAGCATCCCTGTCAAGTCTTTGAACCGCGTCTGCGGGTTGGGAAGTGTGCCGAGCTGTCCGCTGGGAGAAGAGGGCGTAGGCGCCCATGCTGAGGTGCTGTCGTTATACTCAGAGGTGAAAGCGGTGCTTGACTCCTCCATCATTCATAATAAAAGTGTCAAAGAAGAAGTCTGTGCTCCGGTTTTTTCCATTACTTTGTCATCGGGCCAAGGGATTTCTCGGATTCCAAATACAACATTTCTTAACTCCTGAAAAGAGAGGAAAAAAGGTCACATTTTCTTGTATTTCACCTAAAGATTGAGCACAATCAAATTTTTCAGAAATGAAAACAAGAACTGATTGTAACATTTGCTTACGGACATCTTTTAAGAAGGCAATCCCATGCATGCTCATTTCTGCTGCGGTAAACAAGAATTACCATCTGTGAGTTGTACCTGTGTGCATACGTTTACGTAGGGCCCAAATTCCAACTCCTTTGTTTAGTTCAATGGCCTGTTAAAGGTCATGCCACAGCCGCTCAATCAAGTTTAAACCCAGACGTTGATTAGGCTACTTTAACACCATAACACACCTTCCAGGTGTGCTTCAAATAACTGTCTTGCTGGACGGACAGCCTCCCATAGGATTTGCTGATAAAGACCACAATTCATCATTTCATAAATAATGAAAGTACTGACAAGATCTACATTTTCTTTGCCAGAGCAAAAATCAAGATGTTTTAGGGGCCTTTTAATGGTTCTCACCTTGTAGTTTTCCCATAGAAGCCATTTTTGCCCGATCCTTTTCTTGCTATTAAATCAAAAACACTAACCTTGGTGATTTAGAGATTTGGATATCAGTGCATTGTTGAAGTGATGTTCATAGGCCAGCTATTATTGTGAAAGTTCATCGCTGATCTGTGTTTCTCCATTGGTGGATAATGGCTCTCACTGTGGTTCACTGGAGACCCAAAGCCTGAGAAATGGCTTGTTAACCTTTTTCCACACTGACAGATGTCTGAATTTGTTTTTCCTCTCTCCTTGAATTTCTGTAGATAAGATTTGCTCCTTTCTGAGGTCTTATAGACTAATTCATGTTGTCCTCCAGGTTCTATTTCAGTGATTTCTTGATTCTACGGGTCAGACTGTGGTCAGGCTAGTGTGTTGCTACTGAAACTGAACCAAACAACAAGTAACATGTTCAATAGCCTTTTCTCTTTAAAATGAAACGATAAATTGTGAATCCTTTTTGTTGTTGTTACCTAAGGAAATTTGAATATTTAAAACATTTAAGTGTGTTTTAAAAAGTATCTGAACAAAAAATGAATATTCTGTTTTCACAATTAACATTTCAGATATTTTAACTGTATTTCTTCCCATGAGAACAATTTTTTTCTAATTCATGTGTTTATGCTTTCAATGCAATTAAATTTTTCCATGAGAACGAACATTGTGGATTAGTGAAATGCAGTTCTCTGATTTTAAATATATGTTAATGTTAAAATTGCTTCACGTCAGCTTCCTAAGATAAGATAACAGGAAAAAAGATCATTGATCTTTTGCTGGGAAAAAACCTGGTAACAACCTTAGCAGGGAAACAATACATCAAGCACAGTATACGCATTAGTACAAGAATGAATGTTCAAAAACACAGTAATCATACCAATATGCAAAGATTTTTTTTTTAAACAAGGAAGACTTAAAAAACATATTGTATCTTTATGAAGTACAAAAAATAAACATAAACAATGTGCAGCATGCAAACAACAACATGAATTTCATCAATCTTGTCATTTCTGCTTTAACTTTCTGTTCTCTCTTTTCTCTTCATAGTAGGTACACCTGGTCTGGCGTTCTGTTAGCTGTGACATCATTCAGAGAAGACGGCTCACCCGCTATTACCATCTAATGTAGAACAGATTACTAGATCAATGTGTGCTTCTGTGCTTTTTTGTTTCTCTTGTTGTGTCTCTGTTCTGTCTTCTGTAACCCCAGTCGGTCGAGGCAGATGACCGTTCATACTGAGCCCGGTTCTGCCGGAGGTTTTTTTTCCCGTTAATGGGTGGTTTTTCTTCCCACTGTCGCTTCATGCTTGCTCAGTATGAGGGATTGCAGCAAAGCCATGTACAATGCAGATGACTCTTCCTGTGGCTCTACGGTTCCCCAGGAGTGAATGCTGCTTGTCGGGACTTTGATGCAATCAACTGGTTTCCTTATATAGGACATTTTTGACCAATCTGTATAATCTGACCCAATCTGTATAATATGATTGAACTTGACTTTGTAAAGTGCCTTGAGATGACATGTTTCATGATTTGGCGCTATATAAATAAAATTGAATTGAATTGAATTGAATTGAATTGAATCAATCTGTAGCCATCATAATTTTTAATTAGTCATCATAATTAAATCAGTAGCAGTGTACACTGTGGGGGCCACACTCTGTTGCTAAAGGAGCTGGTTAGAGATCCCAACCACGCCCACAAGTGAGGCCCACATCCTGCAGTAGGCAGGACAGGACAGTGCTGGCTTCACATAACTCAAAATGCTAACCGTAATTACTAATGGAAATCATGTGTAAGTCATAATATGAATGGTGGAGATCGCCAATGAAATTCCTACAAGTTTAAACATTGTTTTGGAAAACCAAGATAAGATATAAATATGTAAAACAATTTTACTTATTGGATGTCTAAAAACAGCTTTGGTGAATAAATAGAAATAATGGAATTGCAGAGATGATAAATGGCTTGAACTTGTATCGCGCTTTTATCGAGTCCTGAGGAACCCAAAGCGCTTTGCACACATTCAGTCATTCACCCATTCACACACTGACAGTGGTGAGCTGCATTATAGCCACAGCTGCCCTGGGGCAGACTGACAGAAGATGGGCTGTCATACATTCGGTGCCACTAGACCCTCTGACCAACATCAGCAGGCAAAGCGGATAAAGTGCCTTGCCCAAGGACACAACCGGCAACCCCCAGCTCCTGCGTCACTGTTGCTGACATGTGAACTGCCCGTCATTACTGGTAAGAATTTAGATATCCTCACTTCATAAGGAAAAAGTTTACATTTGGATTCTATGAGGAGCATCTCGTAAATCTCTGAGACATTTATTTTATTTACAAATAACTGAATTGTGCAAAGGCTATCCGTTTTAGGATTCCCTCAAGCTGACATAATTTTGGTGAAACTGCTGTCAATTCATGAAATAATAACCCTGGCAGATTATTAAATAAATAAAATAGAGCTTAATTTTAGATGATCCCTTATTCATTACAACAGGTGACATAACCAGTGATATCTGCAATAGATTTGGAAACTTCAGCAGGATTATGAAAAATAAAAACTGTTTTCATTATCTTCAGGAAAACTAAAGAAGGGACACTGAAAGATAATGAGAGTTTTGTTTCAGTCCAGCTGTGCGGCTTGCATTGCAGTGATTAGCGTGTGATCGGTGCCCTCCTTCACGACAACATCAAAGAGGATGTTCTCTTCGAAAACAAATCAGAACAAATCAGAACACAACTTAGAAAGCCTGGCACTAGTCATGGAACAGAAGTCTATTTAATATTCACGCTTTTAGATGCATTTCACATTTTAGGATAATCTTTTTGTGGCTCTCTGAGCTCTTCTTGATTTTAAAAATCATATTTATGGCTCAGATTTGAGACAGTGTGTACTAAATCCATGGTGCTGATATTCCCTGCTGCTGTAATCTTCTCTGGTGGAAAGTAATTGGTGTGCCAGTTTTGTGGCGAGGTTTATCCCCCGGAAAGGGACTTACAAATGTACATCCTCATATTATATAAGGTTGTTCTCAATTTAGACACGTTCCAGTTGCAGACCAACATATGCTACAGGCATCAAATGAGAAACAATTAATGAAATCCACCAGATATCTGATTGGGGTTGTTCAGAAAAGTTTAATACTACCCAATATGCCTGAATAATGCCTAATATAATAAAAGGTTAGATTATTGCATACAGTTCTGGAATTATAATAGCACTTTATTCTTTTGCATAAGTCCAAACCTAAAAATATAAACAGATTTTCTTACAGTAAGAATAAAATGGTGTTAATTTTAAAGTTATTAGACTAATAAGAGTGCTGAAAAATGCTATGACAAAATAAATAAATAAACCATAAACAAAAAAATAGCTTGTGTCATAACAGAAAGTTACTGAGAAGAATGGGAAATCTTTTTTATTGTTAAATTTGAAATTATTATTAAAAAACAAAGCAATGATTTGAAAAACTAGTTTATAATGTAAGAATATAACTTGAAACATTTCACTTTATAAAAGACGGGTGCATCCTGACACTGAGCCAAAGTTTTTGACTATAGATTCAAACTCTAAAACTCCAAATTAATCTAAGATGGAACTCAAAAGGACAGACACATAGTTTTAACGCGTATTGCAGTTTGAGCTTTTTATTTTGAGTTTTTAGAGATTTTAGAGCCTTTAGAGCATTTAATTTTGCAAACATTTCTAGATGTAACCATTTTTACTGAAAGGTTTTGCAGAAGCATATTGTTCAATTTCCATCCATCCAGTCATGATTAAATTTGATTTAAAGAATAAAATTCAAATTTTGAATTATTGCTATTTATTTGCTCTATGACTTCTTGTAAAATATATTGATTGATCCTATTTTATTATCTCCCTTTAGTACAATTATTAGATCATGACTTTTAAGGACTTCTGATTAATTTAACATAAACACCAGAATGATGTTAAACTGAAAACCCTTTTTTTACAGCGCATATCTTCTTTAATACACTAATTCCTTTCGACTTTCATAAACATGTGCTTATCAAAATAAATTGCACCCCATTCATGCAATTATGTAACAAGACTTACATTTTAAAAACGGTCCTTAGTCCACCGAAATGTTTTTGAAAAGCTGAAAACTTCCAACAGTTGTGGTTCTGTCTTGAGACCCCTTGTGTTGTTCAAAAATCATCTGTCGTGTTAAAATCTGTGATAAAAAAACAGTTTCTTTAAAAGGAAAACATGACCCGAGGGAGGGATGATGCCACCAGAGTGAGAGGAAATGACCGGTGAGAACTGACTCAGGCAGCTGCAGGGACAGACGAGGGAGGAGCCAGAAGCTGGTGATCGCCTCAAATCACTTCTTTCAAGGGATGAGAACACCAAACCTCCACTATCCGTGGACAATAACCATGGCCTCGCACATTCACTACCACACTCTCCCTCGTCTGTCAGCATGAGGAAGCAACTACCACACACCCTGATTTTGCTGTTACACATAATCCTTTATTCTCTCCATTGCTTCAGAGTGAGTGAGGGCACTGCAGGATTGGATGGATTTAGCTTGAGACATTGCACTTTGTTTGACTTAAAAAGAAAAAGTGAATTGTATTTCTGCAGTAACAGAGGTGGTTTGATACAATTAAAACCAGGTAGCACTGCGTAAAAAGATATTCTCGCAGTTTTATATTAAATCGAACTAAACATTTCCTGTTTCAAGCGAGTCAGGATTGACAACATTGTTTTAATTTACAAAATGCCATAACAACAGATGCTGGTGAAGATTATCAGTCATCCAGGTCAAGGTCATTCCAAAAAAAGTAAAAAACAAAGCAACTGGACTTGTTTTTTTCGTAGTTGAACTTTTCAACTACGAAAAAAACAAGTCCAGTTGCTTTGTTTTTTCCTTTTTTTTTGGCATAACAACAGACAACCTTTCTGAGAATTTTCTTTTGCTTTCTCATAATTCGAAAGTTTACATCCATTTAGATTAGTATCCTTTGAAACAATCCCAGAAAGCCCAGACAATGATACCTTGACTTTGTTGGTTTTGAGGCACCGCTGTGGACTTATTTGAAGACAGAAAGACAAAAAGAATGTTTTGATGCATAAACAAAAGACCATGTGAAGAAGCTGGTTGACGTTCATTAGAAAGTATTGTAATCCAGCGAAATAAATTATGGACATAGGCCAAAAGGCCACTCAAAGTGGCGTGAAAAAGAGATTAGTTTGCAAACGCACTCAGGGAAAAATGCCTTATTTTCTGGGGACATGTCCTGTGGTTTAATTAAACTAAAATCTAAACATTTGGTCATAATAGGCTGTGTTATGTTTGAATGAAAAAAGGGGAAGCTTCCTGAATCCCACCTGAAATTTAGGGCAACAAAGTCAATGTTTTGGAGTGACCGTCACAAAATGCTGATCTCGGTCCCATAGAAAGTAAATAAATCTGTCTCATGAATTTGGCATTTAGCAAACACAAATTATTTTATAGTCCTTGCTGGCCTAAACAGGAAAAGTTTGTTTAATATCAGCAATGTTCTTCTCTGTAAATATCTAGTTTCAATTGTACTTGCAGTGTAGCTTTCAACAAGACTCTGCATTGACATCTGTTCACTGATGGAAAGAAAAATGGGCTCTGAAGTGAACATACTGTGCTTTATTTAACTGATTATATAGAAAAATGACAGTAACTGGGGAAAAATACATGAAAAACAGATTATTTGGAGGAAAGAGAGATTATTACTTACTCTGACTGTGAACAATAAAAACTAAAAAATACATCACTTTTTGCACAGATAATCAGAAACAGCAACAGGATGAAAAGTACCTGTGTGTACACATACAAAGTACACTAGTTAGAGAGATTAAATGTCGTTCTTTTTCTACTCTACCACAACGCACAATCACCTCAACAGATGCTGGGTATACACGCAACATTTTATAATGTTATCAATCTTGCAGACACTCAATATGCAACACAGAGCTATCAAAGTAAAAAATGGTAAAACGTTTCATTTGGTTAAATAAAAAAAAAAGGCAACACTTCAGATCAGACAGCGACAGAGCGGCAGGTCGGCAACCGCTAGAACTCAGAGTCAATTGGCGCTGTGTCATTTCCAGGCAGAAGCAAAGCATCTTGGCAGAAGGTTTGATCAACAGCTGCTCTGCTTTCAGCTTTGCTCAGCCCCAACCTCTTCTTCAGCAGCTTGTCCTCGTTGTTCAGCTTTGTGCGGATGGCGTATTTAATCTGGGTGGAGTCCACGGCGAACTTTTCGGAAACATGATCTGATGAGGGGGGGGGGGGGGAGAAAAACACACCGCAAAGTCAGGCTGTCGTTACGCCGCAAAGAGTTAGGTTTGAGTTTTGGTTAGTCATCTTCATCTTACCCATAAGGCTTTTTAAAATCTCAGGTGGTAGAGGAGGCTTGTGGCTATCCTCTCCTGTAAAGTTGTTTTTCCGGCCCTGCAGACAGTGTGTGGCCAAAGTGTCTCTGTCGAAAATGATCATCAGCAGAGCGCCGACGTACTTCTTAAAGTCAGACATGTCTGCGATACGCTCATAAAGGTCTTTGGGCACTCGGATATGCTCAGCAAGATACACAAAGTCTTCCTGAAAACAACCAAAAACATCCCGCAAAAATCGATTTAAGCACAGTGATGGATGATTCACACAGAACCTTGATTTCATCAAAACAGTGATCTTAAGCATAAAAGTATGCAAATACCCAGCACAATCTGATTTATTATTATTATTATTTGTTGAGTATCAAAGTAAAAACTCCTTTAACTGTTTTGATGGCAAGACTGAAGTTTGCGGGTTATTCTGACACTGACCTCTGGGATATTGTGGACTCCTCCCACATGCAACTCACGGTGGCTCGGGAAATTCATGCCTTCGTTACGGTTTTGCGGTTCCACCACTGCCTCACCTCCGTGAAGAACGTGATCCAAAGTTACTCGGAGTTCATTCGCCGTGTGCCTCATCTGCATCATGAGTGTGTTCATCTCTGCAAATGATGTTAAGTCAACAATACAATTGTAAAGCACGTTTTATTTAACTTTTCAATTCAATTCATCCATCCAGCCATCCATTTTCTAACACGTCCATCCCTTGTGGGGTTGAGAGGGGTGCTGGTGCCTATCTCCGGCTGTCAATTGGCGAGAGGCGGGGTACACCCTGGACAGGTCGCCAGTCCATCGCAGGGCAACACAGAGACACACAGGATAAACAACCATTCACACACATACTCACACCTAAGGAGAATTTAGAGAAGCCAAATAACTTAACATGGTTTGGGATTGTGGGAGGAAGCCGGAGTACCCGGAGAGAACCCACGCATGCACAGGAAGAACATACAAACTCCATGCAGAAAGACCCAGATTAAGGGTAGGACTTGAACCCAGGACCTTCATGATGCATGGCAACAGCACTAACCGATGTCCCACTGTGCAGCCCATCAATTCAATTCAATTCAATTCAATTTTATGTGTATAGCGCCAATTCATGATACATGTCATCTCAAGGCAGTTGACAAAGTCAAATTCAATCGAAATCATACAGGTTGGTCAAAAGGTTTCCTAAGGAAACCCGGCAGATTGCATCAAGTCTTGACAAGCAGCATTCACTCCTCCTGCAAGAGCGTAGAGCCACAGGGACAGTCGTCTGCATTGTTGATGGCTTTTGTAGCAATCCCTCATACTGAGCAAGCATGAGGCGACAGTGGAGAGGATTGATACTTTAATCAAGGGGTAGCCTTCAAAAAGCTAGACCCATAGCAAGATACGTATTTCGCTGTATACAAATAGATACAGCTTGCAAGAACAGTTTGGTCACTCAGCAGGAGTTTTCCTGGCATTCTGACATAAAATTGGAGGATGCAGTGAGGCTATTTTTTTTTTCCTTGATACCGTTTTACCGGTCAGATTTGAAGCTGATTTGTGTTTAATCATAGATGGAAAAATCAGTTTTTTAACCATGTGACCAAAGAAATGTGCAAATAAATGACATTTTAGATGACATCAACAGTAACTAGAGATCTGCCTCCAGTCAAAAGTAATCTTAATGTGGTCATGCCAGAAAGTGCTTCAAGATTACTGATTAATTAATTGCTTGGTACATGTTTCCACCAACCTTTGAGTTCCCTCAGCTCCCTTTCGGCCAAAATCCTGCATCTGCGCTCGTATTTGAGCTGCGCCTGCAGCTGCTCTATTTTCATAAGGAGGCTGATGGTGTCTGTTCTGATGCCTTGGCTTGCAAGAGGTTCTTCATCGAAGTCAAAGGTGTCAGGCTGCCAAATTAGAAGAAAAATGATGAATAAATTCCAGAGAATATGCAAAAGCCTCTCTGCTTCATGGTATCATGAGCTTGTTTCTGATACCAAAATAGAGAGGTTTTAAACAGCCACATATTCAGTACAACAGAAATGTCCCATCATACCGTTCCTACTGCTTAAAGTCCTTTCAGTGAGATCCCACAGAAAGGGCTGGGGTAACAGAAGTTTTCTCCAGCTGTATGGAGATAAGAATACCACAGTTCTGCCCCATCCCCATCTGTTGCTGCTCACTGCTGATGAGCCGGCAGAAAGAAGACTCCTGCTGTTTAACTTTGCTTACAAGAAAGGAAGATGTGTCCGTTTACTTAGATTTGCACACAAGCGTATTAAAGCAATCACATGTAAAACCTTTACATTTTTAAAGCAACAGTTTTTATTTAGAACTGAGATTGTTTCCTTATTGTTTTTTTTTTCTTCTTGTTTTATTTTGGTAGATTAGGGCAGCTAATCTCATAGTATCTATTTTTCCAAAATGTGTTTCAGAATTGTTTTCATTTGACCTTTCCAGGATGCCCAGGCAAAAGGAAAAATAACAGAACCAAAGCACATTTCTAACCGTCCATTCTCTCTTGATTTCCTATTTTGTTTGTTGCAACACATCTCTGGTCTATTTTCTTTGTCATCTCTATGAGCTGTGTTACGCTCATCTCTATGAGCGTAACACAGCATTGCCCCTCTCTCACCAGTGACTACAAACGGTCAGACAATTACATGAAAGAAAAACAAGTTTGGTTGTTTGGGATTATTTCCAGTCCTGGAAAAAAAACATGGCCAAGGCATGAAGTTAAAAGAGTGCCACCCATCACTTTATATATATATCATATATATATATATATATATATATATATATATATATATATATATATACTATATATATATATATATATATATATATAGATAGATAGATAGATAGATAGATAGATAGATAGATAGATAGATAGATAGATAGATAGATAGAATCCCCATTAAGAGCCAGCTGACTCTAATGAATTATTATTATTATTATATAAAAGATATGACCACTGATGAAATCAAAGAACTTTGCAACCTCCTGGTGCTGGATTTGGACTCCCACAATCCCATGCGTTCACAAGAACGAACGCTGAAACGTCCTGGGTCAGATGGATCTATTTCTTACCCAACTTGTTTTTATTTTTATAAAACTACACTGTTGATATGACCACGACCCAGTCCAGATTCCAGTATAAGGACTCAAACCAAAACGGTATTTCGTAACAATGGGTTAAAAATAACAACTGTTGCTTTTCAGTAGATGGACATGCTGGATGATTCCGTAGAGTTTTGTTCACCTCGTTGTTGCGAAGAGGCGAGTGGCTGGACTCCTCCGCCATCCTGTATCTGTCCTCCACGGACCCCGCACTGAACTCGTGGCCATCTGAAGGGCTGCCGATCTTTATCATCTTCACCTGAGGCGGTGTTGGACTCGAGCCACAGCTTCTCTTTGGAGGCATCAGAGGAGAGGTGGACCTGGACATATAAAAATACATTGCAAGTGTTGCGTCTCTGCAGAGACGGGGGGGTCAAGCAAACTTTTTTTTTTTTTTTTTATCACCCAGGTTTTTTTTTTTTATATATAAAATGATTTAATGCCATACATGACGGATAGCTTTTTTTGGCTTGCTTAGATCGCTCCCACCGTCCCCTTCCTCCTTCTCAACCCCTCCCACCACAGCAGCTGGATGCAAAAAGGAACACAAACTATCAATCAACGTGTTCTTAAACACGGCTTTAATGTTAGATGGCGCATAACAGTCTCACCTGACCGTTCAGAACACCTTCGGGGAGAGCCCCCTAAAACACAGTCACTGCGGACAAAGTCCAGCGGAAGTGAGGTACATGGAAATACTGCACGTAGTAGAGGAAGTAGTACTACTACTCCAGTATTACAGTATAATGGTCCTGGTGTAGTCGCTTCAATTTTTGAACACTCGCGAAGAAGATTTGTCCACTCGCACGTGCAGTCAAATATCACGTGTATGTGTTATGGCTTAACAACTGAGTGGAAATTAGTGTTTTAGAACAGATGGTGGTTTTAAAAAATCCGTATTTTTTACAATAAACCTGTGGACATTGCGTGGAAGAACGTAGTGTCCCGGAGGGAAGGATTTTTAATCTGTGACTACTTCCTGGTTCCACCCTCTTTTAGTGAGTGACCCAATGGAAATTTGCTATTTGGGGGAGAAGGCGGAACGCCAGGGAAAATGGCAAGGCTGTTGTGAAGCCAATCAGCGTTCGTTATTTGAAGCCGGCGCAGGCATACCACATTGGTGCGATCTACACATGTGGGGGTTGAATGTTGCTCCTTAAAAGTTGACAAAGGGGCGACATAAAAAATCGATTGCCTTGATACACTGGACCCGGTTTTGTCATATTTCATCAGGTCTTCGTCCATTCAGATCATGGAAGACTAAAGGGGAAACCTTAAAAAAACCAAGAAAAGGCAAGAAACAGTACGGTAATCGATTAAAGCGGAAGGTACATTGTAGTAAACTGTTAGCAAAACCGGCTACAACCTCCTGTTAGGGCAACCGTGCCTGTTATGTCGGCTAATTTGTTGTTTTATTTGATCTGTTTACCGCAGGCTGATGGAGACTCAGGGCGGTACAACTACGAGCAAAGAAACAAAGCAAGGGAAATACATGAGAGGAAATTTCCAGTGACTCCGAGCGGAGAGGTTAGAGAGGAGGATGATATCTGTTTTGTTAAATTAAACAACTCATCCTGCTTGGTAGTAAATCTTGGTGTTTAATACAGCACAGATTATGAATTATTTTCTATATCCTTATTCGTGATCAATACGTCTTCAACCCGGACTTTCTTCTCATGTTTCGTGTGTGGACTTTGTTCTAGAAATGGCGGCTGTTTGCATTTTGAAATACCAATTATTTTTTTTATTAAGTATTCTAATCTTTTCTGCGTTGGGTTAATAACAAAGTATAAATCACAGATAATGAATAGCATAACAGAACTACTGAGGGGAACATTTTATTATTTCCGTCTCATCAATAAGGTTTGTTACTGGAAAAGGTTGCTTAAGGCTAATGATTCCTGTAACTTCTGTAACTTAAAAACTTTAAAGCACGCACTGAAATCATGTTTGATTTTGGCTTTAGTTGTAGTTTGTGTCTTTCAAGAAAGAGCAGTTAAAGGAAAGCCAAGAGAAGCCCTTTTAAAAATGTCCTACAGGTCCCGTAGAGGGACACCAATGATGCGCTCTGGTCAGATGACACTAAAAAGGAACTTTTTGGCCTACATGTGTTGGAGAAAATGAAACTTTCCATCTTAGCAACTCTCCATCTGATCAAGTATAAGAAGAATGAGCAACATGTTTGTCTCCGGATGTGAAAAACATTGCCCAAAAGACTAGTTGCAGTGAAACTTGGCACTTCTTCACTTCAGTTATGCAACATCTCCAAAATTACATTGGCCTTTTAATTGTAATGTAAACACATGCAAGGTAGAGTCTGTTATGAGAACAAACAAATCATAACCGTCCCAATCGGTAAATAAAAGAAGAAAAAGCCAAAGATCCTACTTAAAAACGATGATTCAAGATTTGTGTGTGTTTTTGCTTTCACAGTCCTGCATGTCCAAGAAAAGGCAGGCCACGGGGGAGATTGAGTTTGACGAAACTCCACAGGAGAAGAACTCAGATTAGCTAAAACTTTACCTTGAACAGCTGAAAGACGAAGGTTGGCTTGTGTTCATTGTTACATATACAAGTTTAATGTAAGGTTTAACACGTGCTCGTTTAACAGAGGAAAAGAGAGCTGAAGATGAGTCGTTTGAGACCGATCAAATAGCTGGACGACTTCAAGAAGAAGTGGTAAGAAGTTTCTTTTATTTGATTTATTTATTTATTTATTTTTTTAGATTAGGAATTGATGCAGATTTCAGAATTATTTTGTGCAACAATAAACCGACTTAAAAGGGTCCTAGGAAGTGCGAGTCTGGATACTTTTGACATGAAAGCGTGTAGAGAATCAGACATTTCTAAAAACAACTGTGTAGTTGTTTTTAGAAATGAAACAGAAACAGAGTCTGCTGTTTAGGACTCTGTGACGGTCATTGATCATTTACTGTACCTCTGTGTGGTAAACTGACCTTTTCTCTTTTTATTTCAGCTTGAACAGAAAGGAAAGCTCCAGCGTCTTATAGCCAAAGACGTAAGTGTGGAAATGTTCTTCCCCTGAATGTCGGCACATTTCTAGGATCCCTCAGAAAACTAAATACAGTTTTTAAACATAACAATTCCTCTTTCTTTTTCTCTCTTTTTTGTTTAGCTCTTACCACCAGATGCTTCAGAGATCAGGGTGTTAAGAGGCCACAAACTACCGATTACATGTCTGGTCATTACTCCTGATGACAGATGCGTCTTTTCAGCTGCCAAGGACTGCTCCATCATTAAATGTGAGGATTTGGTTCTTCATTGTACTACAGTGAGGCAAACAGTGCTGTGGATCTGTTAATGAATCATGCTAAATGGTGACTTCAGGGGATATTGAAAGTGGGAAGAAGCTCCATACGATTCATGGTGGCAGAAAAAGGGACAGAGGACCGCCCATGTCGGACACACGGCTCTCCTGTGTATGGCCATATCATCAGATGGAAATACCTGGTGAGGAGCTGTCTTTTTTTTTTCCTAGTAATTCATATTAGGGCTGGACGATAAAACTATTTAATCCATTAATTTGAATTTACAGTTTATTAAGATGAAATATTTGGAAAGTAAGGATTTTATTTTACCAATGCACTCATTGGTCTTCCATGACAAAGACGGCACACGTTGCTGTATATATGTTTTGGAAAATACATTGTCAAAAATACTGTAAAGAGGAAACTTTTTCTTTTTAACCATAGTATGATGCACTTTAATTTATTCATTTATTTTCTAAAGTTAATTTGAAGTTACCTAAGAGAAGTGAAGCCTCTTCTTGGCTCATTGACCACTAGTAGCAAACATTTCGTTATAGCTTCCTTGTTTCAATGGCAGGGCCGCCATCTTGTTTTACAAGCATGTTTCACAGCTTGTATTAAGTTGTATTTTGTCAGGTCAACTCCCAGACGAAATAATTTCTTTAATTTCTTTTTGTGAAACGAAAAGGAGGGGAAACAATTATTAATCTGATTTAGTACAGTAAAACCGGGGATTTTATTTTAAGAGCCATATCGCCCAGCCCTATTAGACTTTTATCTACTAGACTATTATCTACTTTTGTTTAGGAAACTTTGTACATGTTGCTTTTTGTTTTTTTATTGTCATATGAAATGTAACATTGACATCTACAAATGTCTTTAGGCCACA